>NC_056727.1:857022153-857149653 GCF_019279795.1 Protopterus annectens
TGAAGAGCAAATCTAAAGACATTAAGAGTGAGATTAACAAAAACTTTAGTTATTATGAGTACAATGTCTGTTTGTATGTCCAGAAGTGTCCAGGACTGTGATACTATTGAACATTTCATAGGAGAAAAAAGCATCTCTATACATTTTTAAAAATTCTTATCTTCAATCAGTCTGTCGGCACTCTTGCAGATTAACTTTCAGTACTAACACCTAAACTGTTTGTCAGAATAGTTACGATAACAGACATTACACAGGCATGGTGTTCACTATCCAGAATATTTATGCAACTCCTTACTACTGACTGAGCATTTGACAACCATCCTGTTATGTTTAAATCTACAAGCCACCTATGTTATAAGCTACATATATTGTAAGTTGAAATAAGCTTACCAATGCAGCTCCCTAAACTCTACTGGCATGCAAAGCTTATGAGCTTATGTATAAACCTATGACACCTTCTGCCCTCCTGCTCTAACACAACCCCTTTCCCCAAAAAGTAAACTCTGTGAAAGCATTAAAATATGTAGAACTCCATTCTTTCTTTTGGTTAAAGGATGATTCACTGAGATTTAACTCACTCAGTGATATATGTACAAGAAGATTAGGACTGGTATTCTGTACTGGTGCAGTGATCCTAATAACGGGGCAGTCCATCCAATAATACCACCTACCCCCCGTCCTCTCATCTCTTATATAACTTGGAAAAAACATATAGTGCAAACCATTTTAACTCCCCCTGCACACACATACCTACGCACACATATACAGAAAGCCATGCATACACAAACACATACATACAAGTACATGTGTCTGTGAGTTAACATCAGTGGTTGTGTGTGTGTGTGTGTGTGTGTGTGTGTGTGTGTGTGTGTGTGTGTGTGTGTGTGTGTGTGTGTGTGTGTGTGTACATATGTATAATTGTGTGCCGCAGGGAGTCATAATGCTTTGTATTAAGTTTATATTCCTCTTGCTATTATTTGCCCTCTCTCACATATGCATGTGCACCCCTCAGCACACACACACACACACACACACACACACACACACACACACACACACACACACACACACACACACACACGCGCTCTTTTAATCTGCTGCTGCAGCTGATCATGTGAGTTTTGTTTTATTTATACTTTCCCACGCTAACTAACTCATGGCTAGAGCCACAATTAGGTTTTTGTAACTGCTGCTCCAGTGACTTTTGTTAGATGAGGTTTTTTTTTTTTTTTTTTTTTGCATACATTTATTTATTTATTTATCCTTTGTTGACAAGGTTAGGTCCTGTAGGCTTGTGGCCTCTTTTCAAGGGAGATCCAGGATGGCATTTATACTAACAGGAAAATTTGGGCAGGGTACCTGGGAATTTCTCCTAATTTTTGTCAAGTAGGGAAACTCTTTCTTGTGGGACTTTCTGATTCTGGCCCAGCTGTGGAAGTGGATCAGAGAAGCAGGAAGGAGCGTTTTTAGTCTGGAGGAGATTGTCGGAGTAAAAGTCAAGCAAGAGAGTATAGACATGGGTTCAAATGCAAAGGAAGTTGAACCTTTGCAAAAAGAAGTAATGCAAGAAAAATAGGCATGTGGAGGAGAAAAGAAGATGTTCAATTTGAAGGAGAAAGGAGAGGTGAAGGAGGAGAGCGATGTGACGGTAGTCCAGCATTTACAAGATTTGGAAACTATAATCCAGGAGAGATTATTTGAACGAGAGAGTGAGTCGCAGACAGGATGTATTATTATAACTCTCCAGTCGGCAGGGTTGTGGGATGTGTATTTGCATGACTTAAATAATCAAAGTGACCCAGAGAGTGAAAAAGCTATGTTGTGGAGGGAAATTATGGATAGAATACAAAAAGAAGAAGTGGAAGAAATAAGAAAAGAAAAGAAGAATTTGTATGCACAGACTGTGAAAGAAAGAGAGTGGAATGAAGAAAATAACATGGATTTGGGAAGGAAAAAATTCTTAGTAAGAAAGAGAAAGAACTGGATAGGTGTGACATTCAGGATAACATAATATCACCATTAGGAACATTACATAAAGAGGTAAGAGCATTTATTCATATTAATAAAGACAAGTGTTGTAACATTCTTTTTGAATAAGGTCAGTATATGGAAACATTTTTAGAATTTTATGAAGTAAAGAATAATTGCAAACCATGGAACTTATATGTTATCCAAGCATTCAATACAGAGACAAAAAAGGAGAATTTATTTGCAGTTTCAAACTGAGCTATAAAAAGAAATATTAAAAGACTATTAAAAGATTGTATGTGAAGATGTTATGGACATAACAAAAATTTATGTTAACAGATGTTTATGGACTGGGTTTGGGAATGTGGTGCTATACTGAAAATGGAAAGAGAAAAAACAATACATATCCCAAGTATGATAAATGTAGAAGGAAACAGAGGTTCTGTGAAATATTAGGGGCAACGTAAGATGTGTTTCTTTTGTGGCAGGAATGACCATTTAATTAGTAATTATGATAAAAGAAAATCTCGTATTTGTGGTAAACTGGGGCATGAAGCTACAAAATGTGAAGTGAAATGTGTAAAATGTGAACAAAAAAGGCATTTATGAATGGATTGTAAGGAAAACACTGATGATAAAAAGATAGGGAGTGAAAAGCATGAGAAAGAATGAGAGACAGTGTAAAAACAAAGTATAGAAGTAGATCAAGAAATGGAGAGGAAAGAATAATGATAGGAGAAAATGAAAATAATAAAACATAAAATGAGAAAAAGAAGGGGAGGGAGAAATGGGAGAATCGAGTGATGAAGAAGATGTGAATTGGAGACTGACTAAGAGAAAGAAGAATTCTATTTGGAAAAGAGGAAAATATAGGAAACAGAAATTTAAAAGTGTAGCCATGAGAGAAACTAAAAAGGGAAAGGACAGAAGGGAAATTAAATAGTAAACAAAAGAAAGAAGCTGAGAATTTTAGCTATAAAGGTGAATCATATAAAGAATATCAAAATAAGGCTAGGTGTATTGGAATGGTGTATAACACTGGACAGGGATATCATTATCTTAGAAGATACAAGAATGTTGATAGAATTTGAGAGAGTACAAACAGAAAAAAAATGTATGTGAAGGTGAGATTATTTGGAATATGGGAAAACATGCTCAGGTATACATATATTATGCAGAAAGTCAATATGAATTTTGGGTTACACCTTAATAATATTGGGTAGAGTAGCACTGCTAGATTTGAGGTGGAAAAAGCAGGTTTATAGAATTATTACAGTTTATGAATATGTTACAAAAAAAAGAGAAGTTAACTGCCTCATGTACACAGACAACCCTCTCCTCCTCCCAACAAATTCCAACACATGTGAGAGATGCAACCATATAGCCAAACTGGAGGCTAAGCTCTCTCAACTCAGTACTGGCATAACCAGTCAGGAAGAGAAGGAAACCACACTCACTACAATTCCAGTCTCACATAGACCTACCACGACAGCAAACCAAACACATAATCACATAAAAACATACTTGGAGGCTCTAAATAAAGATCTGCCTAAGCAGCAGAGATCTCCAAAGCAGACACCCAAGCAACCGCTACCCCAAAACAAAACACGTGGAAAACATATCTCACAAAGCCAGTGTGCCGAACAGTCACAGCCCTTAAGACTAAACAACACACCTGATACACTTGTAATAGGTGACTCTATCGTCAGGCAGACTGACGCCCTGCTCACCAGGCTGAACAAGGAGAGGGTCATGGTGAGCAGCCTGTCGGGTGCTAGTATCAGCCACATAACACAAGCACTCAGGTCACTCCAAGGCAAGTACAAATATGACTCAGTCATTGTCCATGCTGGTGTGAATGACCTGAGACGTACCTCCCTGGACTACATGAAAAGAGACATAAAGGAGCTCTCTGAGCATGTAGCCCAGGCCGGTATGACCCTGACCTTGAGTAGCATCTTACCCTCACCAAGAATGATGCCACAATATGAAGACAAGATGATCAATTTCAACAATTGGCTTAAGTACTGGTGTCATTCAAAGGGGATCCAATGCCTGTCAGCTTGGGATGATATGCTCGACAAGCCACGATGCTTTGCTAGGGACGGCTTGCACCTGTCACCCCTGGGCTTTCGGATATTGGCAAAGACTCTTGCTACCCCCATAGTGCCTTTTTTAGGCAAGGCTCAAAAGACAAACCCACCTCCATAGGTATCACAAGGGATAAGAAACTAAGAGTAATGCTACTCAACGCAAGAAGTCTAAACTTCAAGATGCACGCACTTGAAACTCTCCTTAGCATGGAGAACATCAATATCTGTGCAGTAACAGAAACCTGGTTCAGGGCTCCCGAGAGCACCCCAGCACTACCAGGTTACACCTCATATCATGCTTTTCGGCCCCAAAACTTGGATCAAACCACAAAAGGAGGGGGAGTATCGATATTCATCAAAGATACCCACACCTCCAGGTTGGTGGCAAAGCACGAAGCATCAGAGACTATCCATGTTCAACTAACAGTGGGTAAAACTGCCTTCCAGTTTATAGCCTGCTACAGACCACCCTCCCAAACCCAGGAACCCCACTCGGCCTTCCTGAGAACACAGGAAAATATGAAGGTCTCTCCAAACACCATTATACTGGGCGACTTCAACTACCCAAACATAGACTGGGAGCATTACTCTAGCTCCAACACCCTAGCCCAAAGGTTCCTAGAATTTATAAACTCAAATGCTATGGAACAACTTGTTACCACTCCCACAAGAGGGGAAAACATACTGGACCTCATCATCATCAACATAGGGGCTCTATGCTCCAGACCAGAAGTGTATCCCTCACTGGTAAGACCAGACCATAAACTAATCTCACTGGATATTCACATCCTGACCCCAACCCCTGCCCAGAAAACCACAGTGAAAAACTTCTCTAAAGCAAATTTCACACTCCTCAAAACAGAGGTGGAATCCTTCAAAGCCCCCGGGCCTGTGGAAAATACGGCCCAGACCGCAGAATCCTTTATAAACGCATTCTATGAACACCTTCTGGAATGCATGGATCATGCGATCCCAAATAAAACCAAGACCCAATCCTCCAAAGGCAGACGTCCTGTCTGGTGGACCCCAGCCATAAACAAACTATACAATAGAAGGAGGAAGCTACTAAATGATAGAGCAAAATCCCAAAAAGGGAAGGCATCACTGATCTGTATTAGCAAAAAACTACAGGCACTCATAAAATTGTCTAAGGCAAGCTTCGAGAGAAAAATTGCACAGGACACTAAGGATAATCACAAGGCTTTCTTTAGTTATGTTAGGAACCTGGGTGGTAATTCCCTAATGTGCTCAGAATTAGTCCAAAATGACAAAAAATACACTGAACCCACAGACATTGCCAACATCCTAGCTGACAGGTTCAACGCAAACTCCCCCCCCTCCCCACCAAAAGGGCAAATATCTATCCCAGCAGAGTGCTGCCCCCCTGACATCTCAGATGCTCAGGTAAGAGCCGCCCTCTCCAAAGCAAAAAACACAGCATCAATGGGACCAGATGGTGTCCCGGGCTGCGTCCTACATGAACTCCAAGAAGAGCTAAACCCAAACATAAAACTACTGTTTAATCTCAGCCTTACTGCAGGATATGTGCCCAAAGAGTGGCGTACAGCAACAGTGGTCCCTCTCCATAAAGGTGGTGCCTCAATGGATCCTGGAAACTATCGCCCTATAAGCCTGACTAGCTTGGTCTGCAAAGCTATGGAAAGGATCATCATGGACCTCATAAATATAAATATTGGGGACCTACAGACACTGGATTCTACCCAGTTCGGCTTTGTTAAGGGCAGATCCTGCCTCTTAAACCTGGTTGATTTCTTTGAAACAGTCACCAAGGACATTGACGGGGGGAAGGTGGTCCACACAGCCTACCTGGACCTCACAAAAGCCTTCGATACAATACCCCACTCGGGCATTATAGATAAGCTCACCAGCTTAAATATAAACCCCTATGTCACTAGATGGATTGCAAACTGGCTCAAGGACAGAACCCACATGGTTAGAATTGCTGGAGCCATGTCAGACTCCAAACCAGTTACAAGTGGCATCCCACAAGGCTCAGTCCTGGGACCTCTTGTTCGGTATATATTTCTCGGAGGTACAGGCCAACACAGAAGGACTGTGGCTGACCAAGTTCGCAGATGACTGCAAACTGGGCATCATAATCGACTCTCCAGCCGACACAAGCATCCTCCAAAAGGGCCTCATAGAAACAGACAACTGGTGCCAGAGCCATGGCCTCAAGCTAAATGCCAAAAAGTTTATAGTCATCCCCTTTGGCAAAAACAAAGTGCCCACAAATTACCACATAGGTGGTAATCCATTAAGTACAGAAGAAGTAATTAGGGACCTGGGGACCCAAGTTGATAGCAATCTCTCATTTGACAACCACGTGGCCAAAGTGGTTAGAAAAACATTTTATATAGCCCACCTAATCATGAAGGGATTCACATCTAGATCAGGGGAGGTCATCGTGCCTCTTTACTCATCCCTCATCAGGCCCATGATTGAGTACAATGCCCCTTTTGGGATGTACCTTACCAGACACCTACAGCAACTGGAAAGACCCCAAAAGTACCTCACCAAGAGGATCAAAGGGCTCAAACAGATGCCATATGCTACCCAGTTAAAGAAACTCCAGCTCTACTCAGTGGCACAGCGCCTGTTCAGAGGCGATCTGTGCCTGACGTATAAAGCCATGTCCAACCCGGAATTAATGGACATGCTGCACCTCAGAAAATCCAAATCCCATCGAGCAACGTGCTCAAGAGACTTGAACCTCAGCAGTGAAATAAATAGGACATGCTGGAGGGACAGATTCATAACCCAGAGGCTCCCTTCACTCTGGAATAAAATCACAGTCCAGGTTAGGCAGAGTCCCTCATTGACTCTCTTCAAGAGGAATCTTGATGAGTGGATGGGAGATCATAGGTTTACCCCGGGTATCACTTCTGTGACACTGTTAGACAGAAGCACAGTATACTAACCTCGAAGAAGGGCATAGCAAAATAAATTTAAAATGGGTGGCGAAAGCCAAACACATTCTGGCTAGGCTTATAAATGCCCTAGGGCAGATAGCCTAGTATGAACCTATGAACCTATGTTCAAAAAGTTCTAGTAAATGTGAACATGGAAATAATATTAGTGGGGACTTTAACTGTAACCTAAGAAGAAGGAGAAAAGAGGGACATTATGTCAAAATAATAGAAGAAATATTGAAAATTGGAAATTATATATATGAGATAAAATGGTAGACCTATAAAAGGAGTAACTCAAGAACAGAGATGGATTATTTTATAATCTCAGAAAGTCTGAAAATTATACAAGAAGGATTAAAAGTGATGAAATTTTCAGATCATTTGGCAATTTGGATAGAGAATCCAGAAAGAGAGGTGTATATATGGATAGATAAAGGTATTAAAATATTAAACAAAAAAGATTAAGATGAGGAAGGAAGAGAAAGGGTTAAACAATTATGGAAAGATCGTATAGATATGAGAGTGTTTTACAAAAACTAGATGCATTGGGGGATACATTTTAAAGAAAAATATAATAAATGTTTCTTAGAATGGCAAGGTTTAAAAAGAAAAGAAGAGAAATAAAAGTATAAGGAAGTAAGTTATGAAGTGTGTGAAGTGGTAGTAAGAAAAAAAGAAAGATTTTTTTCAAAGTGAGAGGAAGATATATGAAATGAATCAAGAGAAAATGTAAAAAAATGTTGTTTTACAAAGGAAAAATACGGGGTTGCATTCTATTTGAATAAAATAGCAAAAGAAAATAGAAGAATAATAAAAGAAAGAAGAGATGAGAAAGGAACAAAGCACAACAAGAAATGGATGCAATGAAAGAATATAAAAAGAATAAGATAGAAGGAAAATAAAAGTGGAAAGTTAAAAAATTAACTAAAGAAGATAATGGAGGGTTAGATAAAAAATAACTGTGGAAAAAATGAATAATTTATTAAAGAAAGTAAATGTGGTCTCAGCCACGGGATTGCGTGGAACAGAATATTATATGTTAAAATATATGCAAAATTGGCAGAAGATGTATTTTGTGGAAGTATTAAATGAATGGTTAGAGAAAAACATGGAAGAAAAAGAAATGTGAGTTGGAGCTATGAAATTTATGTGGAAAAAATGTGAAAAGAAATATATAGTAAACTGGAGGCCAATAATGTTAAATAACGCAGACTATAAGATATTTATGAAAATAATAGAGAAGAGATTAGAAAGTAAAATAAATAAAATACTTAAAGAAAAAATAAACAATATTTGGAAAAAACGGGAAAGGAAGTCAAGTACTTTTGATGATAATGAGAGAAATTGTAGATAATGTTATAAATAGGAAGTCCAATGTTAAAATTGTGGCAGTAGGTGTAAGTGTAGACCTGCAATGTAAGTTAGCCTGTGTTCTAATCCAGCAAAGTCCAAAGTTTTATTCCTGTTGTTCCAGTTTACTTCATATTACATTTAACATGAAAACAATAATCAAACATGGAAATAACTGCCTACAGCAGGTGCATTGAGCATGCACAGGATATTATTTATATATATATATATATATATATATATATATATATATATATATATATATATATAGCTTCACTTTATAATCTCGAAATACTAAAATATCAAAATGTAGTATTTTGAGACTATAAAGTTGAAAGTGCAGTTATGCAAAACTGTGTAATATCACATGTGGAAATGTCGAAGACACCGTTCTGTTGTCGCATTCTTGATGTATGGTGCGGTTTGTAGATTTAGCTGGGGATTTAGGTAAGTGGTGTTCTTGTAAAGGTATTGGGTAGGGAGTTTAGTGTGTGAGTGTGTATAGTGGTGAGTTTTATGTGTTTGTGTGTTTAGTGCAACCTTGGAGTTAATATACATAACTAGTGGGGGTGTGGGGGGCACAGCCCTCCACATGGGACATGCAGGGGGCTTGCCCCCCTGCTTATAGGTAGGGTAGGTGTGTTTGTTTATGTTGTGTTTGTGTGTGTTGTTTTGTTTGTTGTAGTGTCATTAGGTAGGTTTATCTGTGCTTGTTTGTGTGGTGATGTGTGTATGTGAATGATCACGATTTTGAATTTCATGGTTGTGGGTGTCGGTTTTTGGGCTTTCGGCTTTATAGTCTCGAGATACTAAAATTTGGTATTTTAGTATTTTGAGATTATAAAGTGAATCTATATATATATATATATATATATATATATATATATATATATATATATATATATATATATATATATATATATAGATATAGATATTAAATGTGTAAATGTGTAACTGTGGGTTGGGTATCAGTGCAATTATGGTTCTACAATTACACATTCATTTTCTGAAGTGTCGTGTCACACACATACATGTTTGAACAATTAACTCTTTAATGTATATGTATAAGTAATGAACAGCTCTGACTAATAAGGTCTCAGTTGCAATGGCATTGTACACAGTAATGACTGTAAAAAATGCACTTGTAGTCCAACCTTCCCTGTGAAAACTGGTACGTTAATGCTCACAATAAATGTGTGCCAAGGTTCTAATCTAGGACAATCACAATTTTATTAATGCTTGTCCACTCACGTTTAAAAAAACAAATAAAAAAAAATTAAACATAATTATAAATAACAATAAGTATGTCAAGCAGTGCAGCTCATATGAATTATATGCACGAGAGAAGGTATACTGAATATTCTAATTATGTAATTATAATTGTCTTCTCTGGCCTTGGGTGGCCTTTAGACCTGAAATAGTCAAACACACATGAATGCATAAACCAGGACCTTGTCAGGTCACACAAATACATGGTTAACCCCTCAGTTTGTCATGTTTATTTATATATAATTAATGAGCTTGTCCAGCAACCACTTCTTCTGTGGCAAGAATGAAAAAATGTTGAAGAATATGTTTTGTTTCTAATGCATAGGTTTGAATCCCACATTGTACAAATCTATTTTATCAGTGTGTAAAATTTATGCTTCCAGTACATTCTGTATAGTGTCATTAACTAACAGTTACAACAGCAACCAGCCCATAAACTAATGCCAACTGTCAGATTAACCTTCCTATTTCAAAAATTGCTTTCATCTCTGTATCTTACTGTTGCTGTCCACTTAACATCATGCAAACATGGTTGACATAATTGTTTAGGTTTATGCACTAGTAGTAAATGTGATAACATTATTTGGCAGGAAAGCACTATTATTTGTTGCTGTTTGCCCCGATTGGACATGTCTGGAGGTAGAAGGGAAGGTGCTCAATTTAGGGCTCAAATGTGGAGTGTTGAGGAGTCCAGAATCTTAATTGGACTTGTTGGAAAGTGCCACAGCTAAAGGCTCTTGCTGGGGGACTATACCAGCTGCGAGTATAAGTCTGAGGTATGGAATAGTCTGGACAAGGCTGTAGCCATTGTGACTGCCATTCCACACACTGGAGAACAGTGCAGGCACCATTTTAATGACCTGAAAAGCCACAAGCAAGATACATTCAACCAGGGGCTGGCTGTGTTTAGGACTGCTGATATTCCACAGTTGTGTAAGTATACAGATAAAGAAAGTTTAAACTAGATAGACAGCTGCATATAATCCAAGATAGATATGCATAATGCCCTTCTCTTGTTTTCTTCTATTTATTCTACAGCCAACCAGGATACAATGGTGAATAGGGAGGCCCATGCTGAGCATCTGGAAATACTGAGGGAAGTAAGAGGTATGCATGCAGCACAACGTAACTATTATTTTAAGTAAAGTACTGCTCATGTATACAGTAGCAGCAAGTCAAGCATGCACATCCTAACTGTAAAATCAAGCAAGCATGATTCAGTCTGTAGCACAAGCCATCTGTAAGAGCCAGTTCTAATACTGTAGTCAGACGTTGTGGGTTCAGATACTACAAGAAATAAATATAGAGTTAAATCATTTAAAAAAATATTACATAATTTCAATAGAAATGGCACAAATGCCCTGCTGTTAACTTAATCTGTATAATTTGCCCAAGCATACATATGTGCAATATAAGCACATTGTAAGGATTACTTTGAGCAATCATCAGTTATAGTCTGTAGTTGTTAAGAAATATACTTAAATGTAAAAGAAGAAATAAACTCTTCATACTGTAATAATGCATTGTATGTCACATACGATGATACTAAGTATCTATTTTTTTATTTTTATATTTTTTTATATATTTTAAATGGTCACAATGTTCTCATGTCATCTATTTCTGACAACTCACAAAATGCTTTACAGGACAGTGAGGTAGGCCAAATACTGTGCCTCAGCCTGCCCCCTCTCCACCGGCTCCTGCACCAATTTCCAGCAGCTCTGGGACCCAACCTGGTGGTATTGTCTCTGCTGCCCCTCCACTACTTGGGCCTTCCACATAAAGTAGCATTACTCCAACAGCTGGTGCTGTGGTACCCTCCAGTAGTAGTGGCAGAGGTGGGGATTTTCTCACCCACCAGGAGTTGCCAGGCTTGGTATATGGAGTTTTGCACAGTACCATTGTTGCACACCTATGCTGGATGGAGAGAATGCTCTCTTTTATGGTTCATAGAAAAAGACGTCAAGAACTCCAACAGCCAGTGGACTAAGGGGATGGTGATGACAGTTCTGTGGTTAAAGACTGTATTCTCACTGTCCCCATGTTTGCTGGGTATGGGCATCCAATGACCCCTCCTTATCCCCAATCATGGTGTCCCCCAACCTGTTGTGTCCCTCACTATCCCTGTGTTTTGTCTTGTTCATCCTGTTTTCCTGCATCGACTTCCTCACCTACCCTACTTACCTGACCCAAAAATACATATGTTTCTTACTCAACATTCCTCTCTTATGGAAGTAAAAAATAAAAAATTGGCACCTGTCCCACAAAAAATATCATCCCATACATAGCTCTCCACTTCACATATGTGTATTCTTTACACACTTGATTTGGTCCAATTGGCTATACAACATGATTGCATTGTTGTCAACCCTCTTTGTGGAGGTGAGAGTCCAAATTCAGCTAATATTCTGTACATACTTTCATTTTACAATTTTGAAGAAGTGGATAGCTATGGCTCTTTCCTGACCCCCCGCACATCACTATATTGCTTTTCCTTTGTTCTTCCCCTACTTGACACCCATTTCACCCCTTTCCTCTGTACCCCATTGTAACACTTTTAATCTGGTCAATAAATAGAATCACATACCACACACATAAGTGGAAAACACACCTAATGCAGCCCTTCACTTTTTTGTTCTCTGTGTTTGTGCAGTGTTTGGCATCACACCAAAACCAAGCAAGGGTGAACATCTCTTAAGCTGTCTGCTTACCTCTGTGTTGTTGTGTTGTGTCTTTCGGCTTTTCCCAGTTAGGGGGTCGCCACAGCGGAACTCCGGTCCACTAATGATTGGTAGTTGATTTTTTACGTGCCGAGTTTCCAGCCGTGATGCACAACCTTCAATGAAGGTACACCCATTCATGCATGTCTCTATGCAAAAGACGCTCTAGCTGAGAATCGAACAATGCTGATTAAACGCACTGCATTAAGGAAACAGACAGTGAAAGTAGAATAAAGAATTATTTAATTGTATTCTAAATACATACTTAAAAGTATTAGATTCACCTGGATTTGAACCCTGTATAATCTGGGCTCAAAAGAAATATCTCAATGTACTTACACCTGCTGCCACAGAGTGAGAAAAGCAGCAGGTGAGTTTGTTACAGTCAATACTATCCACAGAGCTCACCTTTGCCCGTTACTTAATGACGTGCAAACAGAGAAAGCAGTATAAATGTGTATCTTGCATTTACCAACACTTTGCCATTGATCAAGCACCACCTTCTTCTCATGAGACATTGCGGATGTCGTCAGTTATAAAGTGTTTTTAGAAATGATAACAGCCAAACTTATACAGCACTTGCAATAAGTGCTGTGCTTTGTAAATAGGTAGGGGTTATATTCTCACTGTACTCAACTGTGTGTGCAATCAGCAATCACCATGGTGATGATTTTAGAATGATATTTGAGTATACAGCTATGTCAGACATTTATCTGAATATCTTGTAGCATACATTGATTATGTCATCTTGTATAACATGCACTCTGACAGTATTCAAGACAAATTTGTGTTGTGGCAGTAACATTAACTACTTGTGTTTACAATCTACTTTAACTGCACATATAGTGGTTCTAATATGATGGCAGGCAACTTGACTATCACTTTTAAGACAATGTTACACAGGGATGTGACTCCACATCCATGTCTTACACTCCTTCCAACATGTTCTTCTCAGTATACAATGCTGCTATCATACTCCATAAATTGCAATGCGACAGTCTTACAATCAGACATATGTGGTGCTGCTATTGTGACATTGCATGGCACTTATCTTCTATAGATACAGAGGTGTAATGCTCAAATTAGGCCTGGTCTATTGTGTGTGTGCATGTGGTTGGTGGTACATTATGGTCATTGTATGATCTTTGGAATCACACTTCATTTCACTACCACTTGGGGAACCTTTCATGTAGCCCCCTGTATCCACCATCATCCTTATTCCTCTGGCCACATGACATCCTTCCTGCAGAGGAGTGGATGATGTCCTCATGTCAAATATGCATACACACATCAGGAAGGAGAGCCTTTCCATGAGTCACTGCAAGCCATCTCCAGACCACCGCATATGTGATTGCTAATTATATCGTGGTGTGGTGTGCATGTCCCATATGGACAGTAGCAGGATGTAATGCAATCCAACAATTATACACATATGCACAATAGTCTTATTATCTTCCATAATATAGATATAGAGATTTTGTTTACATGGAATAATAATGACTAATATTTCATATGATGTTGGCCATTAATCTAATAACGTCCTATGACACTATGAACAGTTGACATCTCAATATTGCTGTCAATGACATGTGGTTTAGTGAGGTGTGGATGTACAGTATGGTTATAAAAGCATATTACAATCTGTGATGTGAGCTAAAAGTATTGATGGCCAATGCTGCCATTGCATTACATGCTTCTATAACAGCTGTAATAATGTGCCTCCTGAGTACTGTTGACATGGTATGATACACATGTTTGTATGTTGCTATAATATTGGGACATGTGTTGCAGTGGAGCAGATCAACCATCTACACAGGTCACATTCTGCTATCACAGTGACACTTGCAGTATGGCACAGGTGTGCATGTGTCTACATCATCATCTTCTTTTGGCTGTTCCTGTTAGGGGGCACCACAGCGGATCATCTGTTTCCATTTCTTCCTGTCCTCTTCATCTTGCTCTGTCACACCAACCACCTGCATGCCCTCTCTCACCACATCCATAAACCTTATCTTAAGCCTTCCTCATTTCCTGTTACCTGGTAGCTTCATCCTTAGCATCTTTTCCCCAATAAACTCAGCATCCCTTCTCAGCACATGTCCAAACCAATGTAATATTGCCTCTCTGGCTTTGTATCCAAACCTTCCAACCTGGGCTGACTGTCTAATAAACTTATTCCTAATCCTGTCCACCCTCGTCACAACCAGTGCAAATCTTAACATCTTTAACTCTGCCACATCCAGCTCAGACTCCTGCCTTTTTGTCAATGCCACTGTCTCCAATGCATATAACATAGCTGGTCTCACTACCCTCTTGCAGACCTTCCCTTTCACTCTTACTGGTACTCGTCTGTCAAAAATCACTCCTGACACTCTTCTCCACCTACTCCATCCTGCCTGTACTCTCTTCTTCGCCTCTCTTCCACGCACTCAACATTACTCTGAACTACTGATCCCAAGTATTAAACTCATCCACTTTCGCCACCTCTACTCCTTGCATCCTCACCATTCCTCTATCCTCCCCCTCATTCACACACATATATTCTGTCTTAGTCCTGCTGATCTTCATTCCTCTTCTCTCTAGAGCATATCTCCATCTTTCCAGGGTCTCCTCCACCTGTTCCCTACTCTCACTGCAGATCACAATGTCATCTGCAAACATCATAGTCCACAGAGACTCCTGTCTGATCTCGTCTCTCAACCTGTCCATCACCATTGCAAATAAGAAAGGGCTCAGAGTTGATCCTTGATGTAATCCCACCTCCACCTTAAATGCATCCATCACTCCCACCGCAGACCTCACCTCTGTCACACTACCCTCGTACGTATCCTGTACCACTCTTAAATACTTCTCTGACACTCCAGACTTCCTCATACAATACCACAACTCCTCTCTAGGCACCCTGTCATATGCTTTCTCTAAGTCTATAAAAACACAATGCAACTCCTTCTGACCTTCTCTGTACTTCACCATCAACACTCTCAGAGGAAACATTGCATCTGTAGTGCTCTTTCCTGGCATGAAACCATACTGCTGATCACTAATCATCACCTCCCTTCTTAATCTAGCTTCCACTACTCTTTCCCATAACTTCATGCTGTGACTGATCAATTTAATCCCTCTGTAGTTACTACAGCTCTGCACATCACCCTTATTCTTAAAATTTGGTACCAAAACACTTTTTCTCCATTCCTCAGGCATCCTCTCACTTTCCAAGATTTCATTAAACAATCTGGTTAAAAACTCCGCTGCCATTTCACCTAAACACCTCCATGCTTCCACAGGTATGTCATCTGGACCAAAAGCCTTTCCATTCTTCATCCTCTTCATAGCTATCCTCACTTCTTCCTTGCAAATCCATTGTACTTCATGATTCACTATCCCCACATCATCCAACATTCTCTCCCTCTCATTTTCCTCATTCATCAACCCCTCAAAGTACTCTTTCCATCTCCTTAACACACTCTCCTCGCTTGTAAGTATGTTTCCCTCATTATCCTTTATCACCTTTACCTGCTGCACATCTTTCCTAGCTCGGTCCCTCTGTCTAGCCAATCGGTACAGGTCCTTTTCTCCCTCCTTAGTGTCCAACCTTTCATACAACTCTTCATACGCCTTATTCTTAGCCTTTGCCACCTCTCTCTTTACCATGCACCTCATCTCCTTATACTCCTGTCTACTTTCTTCATCTCTCTGACAATCCCACTACTTCTTTGCCAACCTCTTTCTCTGTATACTCTCCTGTACTTCCTCATTCCAGCACCATGTCTCCTTGTCCTCCTTCCTCTGTCCAGATGTCATATCAAGTACCTTTCTAGATGTCTCCCTTACTAGCTCAGCTGTAGTTACCCAGCTATTTGATAACTCTTCACTGTCACCCAGTGCCTGTCTTAACTCAACCCTGAACTCCACCTCATAATTACCCTTTTTCAATTTCCACCGTTTGATCCTTGGTGCTGCCCTCACACTCCTCCTCCTCTTCTTGATCACCAGTGTCATCCTACAAACCACCATCCTATGCTGCCTAACTACACTTTCCCCGGTCACCAATTTACAGTCTCCCATCTCCTTCAAACTGGCCCTCCTACATAATATATAATCCACCTGTGTGCATCTTCCTCCACACTTGTATGTCACCCTATACTCCTCCCTCTTGTTAAAATACATATTCACCACAGCCATGACCATCCTTTTCGCAAAATCCACTACCATCATCAAATGCTCTGTGACAGACATCAATATAAATTCATATTGATTACATGGTCACATAAGTCTTGTTTCATACACATGTTATTATGCTGTGATATACACAACCAATGTATCACATGCTTTGATTCAATTGCAGTCATGTGGAATTCATTGTATGTGCAGTTGTGTTGCTATACCCACGGATAACTGAGGTGGTCAGCAGCACCATTGTGTGACTATTAGCATTTGTGTCAGGAAATGTTCTGCATGAGCCACAAACTACTGATCTCTAATGTGTCCTGATATGGAATCAGGCCAGTCAAATACATCTTGCCCATGAAATACATATAGGCATATGCTGTGCAATTGATGTAAGTACATAACAGTGGTACAGTTATACAACTGTGTGCATAGTACCAGTGTGTGTGGAATGTGATGAATGACCAAGGTTGTATTCAGAGGCCTTTTCACAAATCCTTTATTCCAATAAATGTGAAATGTTAAGTGGAAAACACAAGTTAGCACAGAACTGTATGTGGATGCCACCAGACATACCCATCTGGAGGAAATAGACCATCTGAGAGTTAACAGTTTGTCTCACACATGACCATCCTGTCACCTTTGACCATCAGTCAAAGTATACATGCAAACATTACACAACTTCTATTCTAAGGAGGGCAGCTCATCTTTGCACTGTGTAGGCTAATAACACAGAACCAGTGGGCCCTGACAACATCACAGGTTGCTTCTAGCATGACTAACAACATGGACCTACAAGACACAGTTGGATCCATACTTCATAACAGCCTCCAGACATACTATGTTCCTGTAGAAGGGTGTACATCAACATGCATCCTTCTGATTGGGAGAACACATGCATGTAAAGACCATTCCTGACTCTTCCCACCTATGAGATAGACCAACAGGTTATCATGGACCTTTTCTAAAAGGACAAAGGCAACATCACGACCGTGTGAGAAACACATGTGTGATTTGTTCAAGCTACATCATGCCTGTTACATCTGTTTGATGTCCTCAAGAAGGACAATTAGGGCACGCATGATGACATTAGTATAATCCTGTGTAACTTGACCTGGCCAAGGCATTTGGCACAAATCCACACTGAGGTATTACTGAGAAACTGTCACAAGTGGCCATACATATCTATATCACCATGTGGATAGACCATTGGATCACATATGTGACAGATAAATATGTTGAAGTGTGTGAAGTGACCTATATCTACACTTCAGTGATCAGGTCTGTACCACAGGGCTCTGTACAATGTCCTTTCCTGTTCATTATTTAAGTCTCAGACATCAAGAAAACGTACACATCCTTTGTTCAACCAGCTTTGTGGAGGACTGCAGATTGTGGATAATCATTAAATCCAAGTGTGGTATTGGTATAATGCAGACAGTATCAACTGACAGTATCAACATGTACAAAGGATTGCAGCTAAAGCCATGCAGACACAGTAGAGGAATAAAACTCATGGGGGGATTAGTTACATTATAAAATCAAATACACAAGCTAATTATAATATAGACAACACACCCCTGTGAGCAGACCAAGTGATATGTGACCTGTGTACTCAGGTAGATGGTATGCGGAATATCTACCAGCATGTGCCCACAATAGTGAGTACTCCCTTGTATGCAACTCATCTCCTGAGTATGTGCAGGATATCCACATCAAAGGGCATTATAGTTCCATAGTTCTCAGCCTCACCAATAGCTGGGTACAATGCACTCTTTATCATGTACCTCACAACACATCTTCCAGGGATGAGGTAATCAAATGTACCACATTTATCACAGTGAGCTCCCACACATCTTATTAGCCATACCTAAGTATTCTATTTATTGCATTAACATTAATGGTTGATGGCGTGGAACCCCCATCAAGGTATTATACAAGATGCATGTGTGATACATGTTCCTGTGATGCACACAGTAAAGACATAGCTGACTGACAACACTGATGGCATGGGTTACATTCGTGACAGTGTGGATTGTGCCATCTATATCCCATGTACACCTGTCAACTAGCCAGGATTGCTTGTAATCTCAAATATAGACATAACAGTGTTCCTGCTAGTACCTCCAGCAGATGTTAAAGTTTGAGGAAGGTGTGTTTGATTCCCGTCATAGATTGATGACAAATCATAATAGTTGTATGTGTGTGTTCTTGCAGAACCATCTATGATCACTCACAATCATATATGTTATGTCAAAGACATGGGATTACTGGTGGTATTATTCTGATATTGTCCATGACTGTGTGTGCCTCTGGCTGCTGTTGTCCATTATCCTGTAAATATGTGTCCCACTTGTTTGGGACGTCTACTGACATTACATCCATATTCAGGTAACTTATTTTGCCCATCTTCACAATATGCGTCTAACCCCTATTGTATATACCATCCCTAATATATGTCCTGTCCATTATTCATGTCAGGATACCTATATCACAAAGAATCCACTCCATTGATATGCCACATTGTATGACAGTCATATAATATACAATAACTATGCAGTCCATACTGTACCAAGTCAATATGTGATTTGTATTCATGATAAAACTGTCTTCATTGACATGCCCTCATCTGATTACATTACCATGTTTCACCTGTCCTCTTCCCCTGTGTTCATTCATACTATTCCTCTGTGTGACCCATTTCAACACACACTTCCCCTGACTATTTATAGTGCAGTCTATGTACCCTTACTGATCATTTACACAACTTTTGTTCAGTATGCCCAAAAAAGATTTCCACAATACTCTGCACTGTATCCAGTCTCACATAATATGTTGGAACTACATACATTGCTGTATTAATAACCCTGGTAATCACTGTGCCATTTCATGCAATCCCACAGACCTAGTTTGTCTGTAGGTAAACACTTTTGCATGTCTGCTGCTGTCTCTGTTGCTTTACATGGTTTCTTTGCTGGCAACCCTGTTGCTGACCATGAAAGCATGATTGTTTATGTCTGAGTGCAGTGCACATCACACATATGTAATTAGCACTGCTGCTTACTGCACAAACATGTAAACTCTGTGTAAATTGCATGGTAACTCTACATGGAGTTTGTTGAATCTCCAGGAATGTCTCTGTAATTTCAACTACACTAAAGGAACATAATCAATAATCATACTCGTTGTATGTTAATCACTCAATAAGTCATATTTTAAATGTTATAACTATGAGTCAAGTCTTAAAAAATTATTTCATCAATTTATTCAGCATTTCTTTATCCTTCCAATTTAAATTATTAGAACATGCATACTTTCTAAAGTTTTCAACTTGCATTTCATGTTCACAAATGTTCATTAATAATTTCAATGTAACATGTAAAGGTGATACAGAGAAAAGAACAGGGCATCTGAGGCACTCTACCAGCTTCTGGAAAGTGACTCAGCAGCTGGCACAAAGAAACTATATCAAGTTGCAAGGCAAAGACAGAAATATTAAGTAGATAGTCAGACTCCCTAAGGAATGCCAGCAACAACCTGCTCACCAGTCCACAGGACATCAAAGACAGATGGAATGAATATTTTCAGCAGCTTCTGAATGAAGAAAACCCCACAGATGTTGTACTGCCCCAGAAACAGGCTACGATGAGAGAAGAGGAACCCACCCTAGAAGAAGTAAGAATAGCACAAAGGAAAATGAAATCAGGGAAAGCAGCAGGCTCAGATGAGGTCACAGCAGATATGATAAAGATGGTGTATGAGATGGGGAGAAAAGGATCCTGAGGGTACTCATAGCAGTGTGGAGAGAAATGCATATCTCAGATGACTGAAGAATATGCAAACTAGTGCCAGTGTTCCAGAATAAAGGGGACATTCACAACTGTGGGCTTGAAAGTCCTGGAGAGGGTGACTGAGAAATGAATATGCAGAGAAGGAGAAAGTAAGAATGGAAATGAGCAGTTTAGATTCAAGTCAGGATGCAGCACAACCGATCCAATGTTTGCAGTAAGACAGATACTTGAGGAGAAGCTAGAAATGAGGAAAGAGTCCAACTGGGAAATCCTCGACTTGGAGAAGGCATAGAACAAGGTCTCAAGAAAGCTGATTTGGGCAGTCCTGTGGTGGTTTGAAGTCCCAGAAACAATGGTAGAATTAGTGCAAGCTATGTACAAGGACAAAAATGACTCAAGTATAAACAGTGTTCAGTCTTACAGAGGGGTACTCAGTGGGAGTGGGTGTGCATCAGGGTTCAGCTCTTAGACCATTGCTGTTCATTCTAGTGATGGAAAACATTAGCAAACAGGTTGGAGGGAACAAATCAACAAAGCTGTGACAAAATTGCTGTATGCAGATGATGTGGCATCACAGGCATATCTCATGGACAGAAGTAGGTTAAAATATAAAAAAGACAGCTGGCTGCACAAGTTCCAGGATAAAATAGTGCCCAATCACTGGTCCCAGGACTGGAAAAAATGACAGTGTAGAATCCTCAAGACACACAAACATTCCTGCAATGGGTTTAGTCCAGGCTCAGGGGGAGGATGGCCCCCCTGTTGTAGAAGGAACTAGTAGTCCAAAAAAAAACTGACAGGCCAAAAAAGAACCATAAAGATGGCAGACTGGATTATTAAAAAAAATAAAGAAATTATGTATTGTTACTATTATGCAAGAAGCCCAGAATTTCTGGTTAGAAGATATACAAAATATAAGGGAGAAATTACAGGAAAGGAAAATGCTTGCAAAAGAAAAAAACTGTCAAAAGTTTCAAATGCAAATATTTTCATTAATATAACAGATTAATGAAAAACATTATATAGACTAAGAAACCTTTGGTCATTTGGAAAAAGAAGCAACAGAGGAAGTACGAGAATAAAAAGGACAGAATCGAGAGGTTTTTGAAAGTTATAAAAAAGAAATATGGACATGGGAAAAAGAGAGATCTAACATGGTACAATATTTATGCAAAGAAGAAAACCAAACTAATCAATACAAAAATGAAGCTCCAAAGATATTTGAAGAGAAATACAGGAAAAGGCAGGCACCCAGATATGGAAAATTTTACAATACAAAAAATAAGATCACCATAGGGGAACATAGAACAAAAAATTAGTAAAGTGAAGTTAAACAAATAGAAGCTGAAGTTATGGAATACCTGCAAACTGAATGATGTAGTTTAGAACGTCAAACACAGGTTATGTTACAGCATGATGAAACAATGAGTCCGGAAAGTAAGGAGAAACAGCAGAAGTCAAAGACATCTGAACAAGAAATATGGACATGGGAGAGAAAAAGCGATTTAATATGGTGCAATATCTATGCAAACGAGAAAGAAAAACTAATCAATATTAAAAAAGCAGCAACAAAGATATTTGAAGAGAAATATAGACAAAGTCATCCAGATATGCAAAATTTTACAATACAAAAAATAAGAAAACAAAGGGGCAAAGTAGAAAAGAAGGTTAGTAATGGAGAAGTTAAGAAAAAAACTTGAATTTAGGGATTACTTGCAAAGTTAAGGATTTAGAATAGAAAATCCAACTCTGGTAATATCACAGCATGATAGAATAATGAGTCACCAAATTAAGGAGAAACCAGTGGAGTGGGAAACATCTAATCCGATGCCACTTGAAGATATTTTGGAGTCTTCAGTAGGAAACCAGAACAAAAGTTCAGTTGGAGTTGCACAGCAAGTGAAGGAGCAGGAAACAGTGGCAACTCTGATGCAGTCAGTGCTGTGGAGTGATGTGCCAGTGAGTTCCCATATGAAAGAGCCATGGATGATGCAGGATGCAGCTGAAGAGAATATGTTGCAGGAAGATGTTCCAGAACTTTCTGCAGAATGTCTGCAGAAAATGGAGAATAAAGAATGTGCCCTCAGTTTAGAAGAAAAATATCTAAGGGAAGAGTTGCTTGATTTAATAGAAATAGATAGACCTATTAAGATTGATGAAAGAAATAGATTACAGAAAGTCAATAAGACACAAAATATTAGAAGTCTGATAAAACAAATGAAAACAGTAATCAAGACTATTAACAGAAATTCATGTGATATAACAGAAGTAAATATATTATATTACTGTGCAGCTAAATTAATAACAGATAAAGTCTTACCACAAAAATACAAGAGAATTAGGGAAAGGAAGGGAAGAAATTAAATGCCATCACGGACATAACAAGAAAGCAGTTAAGACAAGAAGTGTCACTGATAGAAGAATATGCAAAAGGGAACAGAGCAACAAAAATACCTAGAAAGATATGTGTGATAAAAGCAATGCACAGTATCAGAACTGACCAGGATTTGACATACACTATCGCAAATAATAAGCTAAGATATCAGCACAGGCAGAAAAACTTAGAAGATATTAAGATACATATAAAGGAAAACTACAAAATAATCAATTTATTTATGACCCAGAAAAGTTTTATAGAGAATTGGGAAACAAGGCAAAGGGAATAGAAACACCACCAAAAAAGAAGAAATAGACACATTTTTGGAGCAATATCTATGAAGATCATGTGAAACATAACTAAGATGCTGAATGGATAGAAGAAGTAAAAGAAACAATAAGAAGCTCAGATGTACAGGATATATAATAGAGTGAAGTAACTGTCAGAGAAATTGAAACAAAATTAAGAAAAGCTCCTAAATGGAAAATCCCAGGCCCAGATGCAGTACCTAACTTCTGGCTAAAAGTATTATCATCTTTTTACAAAGAGTTAACCCTGAGTAGAAAATATTTATATGTACACCTTGAATATCACCAACCTGGTTAACAATGGGAAAAAAAATGAACTCCTCTTAAAGAGTGAAACTGAATCTATCCTAAAAGCTATAGGCTAATAACATGCCTTCTAACAATGTATAAACTATACACTGGAATTGATGCCAACAGGTTTGTAGTCATATAGAAGAAAACTCAATCATGTTAATAGAACAAAAGGGTACCAAAAGAAAGTCATATGGAACAAAGGATCATTTGTTGTTAAATAAATTCATAATGGAAAATTGTAAAAAGGTGAATAATCTAAGTATGGCATGAATAGATTTGCAAAAAAGCATTTGACAGAATCACACATTCATGGATAAAGGTGTATAAGATACAACCTACGTTGATCAATTACATTACAGTGACCATGAAGCAGTGGCAAACCACTTTGCAGCTCAATCATGATAAAGGATAAATTATTATCCCAGGGATAAAAATTTAAAGGATGATATTCCAGTGTGACTCTTTGGCCCCACTGCTCTTTTGTCTTGTCCTTAACCCTTTAAGCTGCTTACTTAACAGATTAAGTCATGGCTACAATTTTGTTATCAGACAAAAAAAAAGTGTAAAGGCTTCTCATCTCTTTTTTTTGATGATTTAAAACTGCATAGTTCATCAAATGAGGAGCTGAAAGCACAACTGGAAGTGGTCAACACTTTCTCTGATTATATAAGAATGTTATCTGGCCTTGATGCATGTGTTAAAGCAACATTTAAAGCAGGTAAGCTGCAGTACCAAGAAAATATCAGTCTGGGGCAGGAATGTGATATAAAGGTACTTGAGCAGAAGGAAGTGTATAAATATTTGGGAACTGATGACGGATCTACAATAAAACATGAACAAATGTGAAAAAACTATTAGGAATATTTTAGAAAACTAAAATTTATACTGAAAACAGCCCTGACAGTGAGGAACAAAGTCCAAGCTGGAAACCAATTTATTCTTCCTGTTCTAACTTACAGTTTTGGGGTGACTGACTGGCCCCAAAAGGTATTGGATGTGTTGGACAGAAAACAAGAAAAATGATTCATGCTTACCATCTGGTATATAAAAATCAGTGTATACCAAGATTATATATTCCTCGTTCTGAAGGAGGTATGGGCCTCCTCAAAAATGATTACATGTATAGAACTGCAATTGTAGGACTGTATACATATCTGTTGACCTCACTAGATTCGAACAAAGTGAAAGTTTTGAGGCATGAATAGAACAAATCTAAGATAACTTCCCTGCTTAGTTTAGCTAAAGCATATCAGTGTCAAGCGGGAATGGAAACCAAACCAGAAGGAGACAAAAGTTAGGCAGCAACTGAGTGTGTCAGGAAAACAAAAAAGAATATAAGAAGAAGGATCAGATGAGAAAGCAAGAACAGTGGAAAAAGCATAAATATAGTTGCAAGTACAGAAAACTCCTTGAACAACTCATGTCGATCAGGATCGAATGCAAGAATGGTTAAGGAGAGTGAAATTTAAGCCAAAAGATGAAAGGTTAATATTAGCAGTTTATGACAGTGGATTATGTACACGTTGGTTTACAAAGTCCATTGAACATGTAGGAGAAACAGATAAATACAGATTCTGTAAAACAGAACTGAAAACATTCATTCATGTTGCTGAGTGTGAGACACGAATGGCAGATGGCCTGTATACTGAAAGGCATAATAATGTAGCAAGACTGTTGCATTGGGGATTGTCCAAACACTACAATGTTGAAGTAGCTGATAAGTACTGGAAACATGAACCACTATACATTACAAACAATTATGAAGTTTATATCACATGGGATCACCCATTACCAACAGTTCAAAAATAGATGCTTGAAAAACAGATATAGTAATCCATGAAAAGAAGACCAAAAGTAGCATTGATCATTGAAATTGCTACACCCAGTGATTACAATGTCATATGTAGAGAGATACCAGGATTTACAGGCAGAAACAAGGACAATGTGGAAGAAGGATAGCCAGACAGTTCCAATAGTAGTAGGAGCAGTGGGTCTCATAAAAAAGAATTTACAGTCATGTTTATATGGATTACTGATACACATAACTCCATATGAATTGCAGAAGAAGTCAGTCCTGGGCACACTGCAGGTGCTGTGAAGAGCACTTTTAGTTAACACCAAAGATTGGAACAATACTAATTTCATGAACTTTAATCATAGCTTGACTTAGGAATGGGGTCAATTCCAGTCATGGTATTAGAAACACAAAAGACTTGGCAAAATAGAACCTGAAGGACAATATTGTGTTCACACCTCAGAGCCAAGTACCTTATGTTGACTCTTGTACAAAATGTAGCCTACCTATTGTGAAGTAGGTCATGTTGTAGGGTCTCCAAACCCACTGGAGTGGCTGGTCCTCTCTGGAACCAACAAGTAAAAAGAAAAGGAAAAGCTTCTTTATTCGAAGTGATCTGCTGTTGTATTCCTGTAGGTATTTTGTAGGCAGACAGCTAAACAGACTAGAATGTCTTGCTTGTGTTCTTTTTTTAACTGCATATTAAAACTTCAAAAGACCCCACACAGCTCTCTCTCTTGTGAGTCAGGCAGAAATTAGAACTGATCAATTAAGGACTCATACATAAGACAGAAGAGGTCACTTAAGGTTAATCATTTGTGAACTGAGGGGGTGTAGCTAGGAAGTAAACCTTCTATTTAAGGGGTAAAATAAAACATTTCAGAGCTTTATTGGAAAGGCTCACCCAGACTCTGCTACACTTTGCTGTGAGGGAAATGTAGGTTTGCTTTTTATTTGTTGTATTTTGTATTAGTTTATTGCCTTTTTATATTTTGAGTGCTGTGTTGTGTTTTCTTTACCCTGTGTTTTGCTTGTGTTCTGCTTTTAACTGCATATTAAAACTTCAAAAGACCCCACAGCTCTGTCTCTTGTGAATCAGGCAAAATTTTTTTCCCACCCCCCCTACCCTGTCACTGTTGTGTTCTTAAATACCACTGTCTTTCTAGTTGCCTGCCTCTTATGTTAATCTGACCATATATCTCATCTCCTCTCTGCTTTCACTGGCTTGTGTGAGTAAGCACAAAATTATTTTGTGAAATCACTCCCCTTCAACTATTTAAATGTGTTGGCCATTCTACTGTATTCCATAGTACTGAAATACAAAAGTAATCACCCCCTTTCAATCTATCTTGCTGTTTTAAAAATAGTGACTGCACTAAAACTTAACTTTTTAGACAGGTAAAACTTACGTTACCTACTTTCACATCTAACTTCTCTAGTGCAAACTGCAGTGTTTAGGATAAACCATTGTTTTTTCATCTTACCTTTAAGCATCCCTGTGACTAGCACTTGCTCTAATACCTGCTGGAAAGCACTAGGAAGCCTTAAACTGATACAAGCACTCAATTCTCCTTATTAATAAGGATACATTAATCATAGGCACTAAACAGCCTATAATTACAAAGTACCTTGCTAAGGTAAGGGAAAACAGCTCCTGGACTTTTCAAAGAAAAGCACCAAACCAGGCATGTCCAAGGGTCAGCTTCCGTTGATTTCTCCTGTCCACCTGGTGAATCTGGGCATACTGGGGCAATGCAGCAATTGCCTCATATACACAGACATCCCTCTCATCCTAACACCCAACACTACAACCTGTGAGAGATGCACTTACATAGCCAAACTGGAGTAAAGCTGTCGCCACCCAAGATTGTGCTAGACAGTCAAGAGGAGAAGGTTAACACCCGCACTACACCTCAAGCAACACATAGCCTTTCTAAACTCACACCACCAACACCCACACATAGCAACACTAAATCCACATATGCAGAGGCCCTTAACTGCAACCTGCCCAAGCAACATGGACCTCCGAAGCTGAAACGCAAACAAACACCAATCACATCCAAAGGGTCACATAGCTCACAACACCAGTGTGCCACCCAGCAACAGCCCCTAAGGCAAGACAAAGTACCTAACACTTTAGTCATAGGTGACTATATAGTCAGGCACACTGATGTCCCACTCACCAGGCTGAGCAAGGAGAAAATTACAGTCAGCTGCCTGTCAGGTGTCAGGATCTGCCACATAATGCATGCACTCAGGTCACTCCACAACAAGAACAAATATGACTCTGTCATTGTCCATGTTGGAGTGAATGACTTGAGATGTACCTCCCTGGACTACATGAAAAGAGACATGGAAGAGCTCTCAGATCATGTGGCCAAGGCAGGTATGACCCTAGCCCTGAGTAGCATCCTACCTTCACCCAGAATGATACCACAATATAAGGACAAAATGATTGACTTCAACAATTGGCTTAGCTTCTGGTGTCATTCAAAGGGGATCCAGTATCTGTCTGCCTGGGATGACATGATCGAAAGACCATGATGCTTTGCCAGAGATGGTCTGGACCTGTCTCCCCTGGGATTCAGGTTACTGGCAAAGGCTCTTGCCACCCCTATAGTGCCTTTTTTAGGCAAAGTTCAAAGGATAAAACCACCACCGTAACAGGTACAAGCATGCAAAATCTGAAGGTAATGCTACTCAATGCTAGAAGTCTAAACCTCAAAATGCACTCTCTTGAGGCACTCCTAAAAATGGAGAACATTGATATCTGTGCAGTAACTGAGACCTTGTTCAAGGCTCCAGAGAACACCCCTGCAATACCAGGCTACAACTCTTACCACACTTTTCGGCCACCAAACCAGGATCGAAACACTAAAGGTGGAGGAGTCTCCATTTTCACCATGGATATTCACACCACCGGGTTAGTTGCCCAACACAATGCATCTGAAATTCTCCAGGTGCAACTAACACTAGGTAAGACTGCAATCGAAATTGTAGCTTGTTACAGATCCCCCACCATGCCCCAAGATTCTCATTACACCTTTCTAAACATACTGGAAAATATTAATATACAACCAAACACCCTAATACTGGGTGATTTCAACTACCCTGCCATTAACTGGGAAAACTACTCATGTACCAACACCTTTGCCCAACGGTTCTTGGAATTCATAAATTCCAATGCCCTGGATCAACTAATCCATAGTCCCACAAGGGACACCAATATCCTAGACCTGGTCATAAGCAACATTGGAAATCGATGCTCCACACCTATGGTCACCCCCTCGTTGGTCAGATCAGATCATATGCTAATCACCCTTAACATCCACATCCCACCCCCCAGTAAGGAAACCTCCATAAAAAACTTCTCCAAAGCCAACTTCATGCTACTCAAGTCAGAAGTTACAAACTTCATGATGACACCCATGCAGACGGGAACTGAAAGTTCGACTGCTGAGTCCTACACTAGGACACTGTACAAGCACATCCACTTATGCATGAATGGTGCCATCCCAAATAGAACCAAGATGCTCTCCTCCAAAAACAGGAAGCTAATCTGGTGGTCCCCTGCCATAAACAAACTTTACAACAAAAGGAAGAAACTGTTGCAGAAAAAAAGTAAAATCCCAGGATGCAAAAAACTCCCTTACCAGCCTCAGTAAGAAGCTGAGATCCCTCATAAAATCATACAAAGCTAGTTACGAAAATAAAATTGCCAAAGATTCCAAAGACAACCACAAGGCATTCTATAACTATGTCAAGAATCTAAATGGCACTGCTCAGATCTGCTCTGTGCTACAACAAAATGGCATTAAATATACTGATCCCATGGATATTGCCAATATCCTAGCAGATCGATTCAGTGCCAACTTCACCCCATCTCACCCCCTAAATGGCCCATCTCAATACTGGAAGATTGTCAAATTCTGGTAATAATGGCCACGCAGGTAAAAAATGCACTCTACAAAGCTTAGAATACAGCATCCATGGAACCAGATGACATCCCAGGCTGTGTACTACATGAACTACAAAATGAAGTGGCACCTCACCTAAGTGTCATGTTTAATCATACCCTTACCTCAGGCTTCATGCCCACTGAATGGTGCACAGCTACAATTATCCCACTCCACAAGGGGGGATCCACCTTGGATCCCAGGAACTACCGCCCCATCAGTCTGACGAGTATGATCTACAAGGCCATAGAACGTATTATCATGGAACTTATAAACAAAGACATTGGCAACCTTAAAACACTGGACCCCACCCAGTTTGGGTTCATGAAGGGACAATCTTGTCTCTTGAACCTGATTGACTTCTTCAATTTAGTCTCCAGAGCCATGGACAAGGGTAAGGCAGTCCACACAGCCTATCTGGATCTTGCCAAGGCCTTTGACACCATCCCCCACTCTGGAATCATAGATAAACTTACTAAGCTGGGCATTAATCCCTACATCACTCGATGGGTTGCCAACTGGCTTACTGACAGAACCCAAACTGTAAAAGTAGCTGACTCCAAATCCAGCTCCAGACATGTGACAAGTGGAGTATCTCAGGGTTCAGTCCTGGGACCTTTCTTGTTTGGCATCTACTTCTCTGAAGTACAGGCCAACACTAAGGGACTCTGGCTAACAAAGTTCGCAGATGACTGCAAACTGGGAGCCATTATTGAATCCCCAAATGATGTGAATACTCTACAAAAGGGCCTTACAGAAACAGATGCTTGGTGCCAAAGCCATGGGCTCAAGCTCAATGCCAAGAAATGTATAGTTATCCCCTTTGGGAAAAAACATGTACCCGTGAATTACCACATAGGTGGCAGTACACTAAACACCGAAAGTGTGATAAGAGACTTAGGGACACAGGTGGACAGTGGTCTCACCTTCAATAACCACATTGTCACAACAGTCAGGAAATCCTTCTATGTGGCACACCTCATCACTAAGGGCTTTTCATCCAGAAAAAAGGAGGTCATTGTCCTACTGTACTCATCCCTCATTAGACCCATTATAGAATACAATGCCCCATTTGGTATGTACCTCTCAAGACATCTGCAACAACTGGAAAGGCTGCAGAAATACCTCACTAAAAGAATCACTGGCCTAAAGCAGATGCCCTATGCTGACCGCCTTAAAAAACTCCAGCTATACTCTGTCATATATCGTCTACTCCGAGGCGATCTCTGCTTAACATACAAGGCCATGTCCAACCCAGAGCTGTTGGACATGCTACACTTAAAGAAATCCCAATCCCTAAGAGCCACACTCTCCAGGGATCTAAACCTTGTCATCACAATAAACAAAACATGCTGGAGGGATAGGTTCCTGACTCAGAGACTCCCCAGACTCTGGAATAGACTGCCCATACATGTCAAGCAGAGCACCTCTTTGGCCCTCTTCAAAAAGAACCTTGATGACTGGATGGGAGAAAGGAAATTCACCCCAAGGATCACATCAGTTGCCCTGCTAGACAGAGGTACAAGGAAGTAAATAGTGTGGGAAGAAATAGCCAGGGAATTATTATGGCTAGGCTTGTATAGGCCCTAGGGCCAATAGCCTAGTACCAACCTATGAACCTATGTATATTTTCTCAAAATCAGGTAATAAAAACACAAATTAAGCCCTCTTTGAGCTGTAAGTTGTCCAGATTATTCAAACTAATGAGCATTTTTGTTCATCAGATTTCATCAAATAAAAAACTCTTGCGGTATGTCCAGCTGTCCTTTACAAACTACAAATGTGAGTTTCTTAAGAAAAAAAAACTCACAGATAACGAGTGATGTAACATTAGTTTCTGAAAGACACACACACACACACACACACACACACACACACACACACACACCACACACACACACACACACACACACACACACACACACACACACACACACACACACACACACAGACTCGCAAATATATATAAACTGCAACAGGGTGTTCCTCTTTCCTTAAAATAAGCCAATCACATTGTCTATTCAGATAAACTTAGATTTTGTTACTATCAAGGTGCAGGTACTCCACGACTATCGAAGCCAACCATCAACCAAAAAAGCAAAAATCAATAAAAAATTTTTATACTTGAACAGCAAAAGAACTTTATTCCATGGGTTGTTAGTGCTTTCACGTCTACTCTGGCCGCTTCTTCAGACTTTAATAAAACACTTCATCACTTATGTATTTAAACACTTATCAATTAAACAGTTAACCAATGAAAGCTTTTGTACGAATACATAACTATAAAAAGTCAGAAACTTCTAAATAGATAAAAAGTCAGAAACTTATATTGTGAAAATTAAAACTTCAAAATTCAACATTGACATTAAAATGGATGTAGTAATAGATTATAATTGTTATTAACATTTCAGATGGCAAATAGCATATAAATATTTAAAAATACAAGAGCATATAAAACAGCATGTAATAAAAACATTTCAGTGTATGAAACTACTGAAAACGCTCGTGTCATATACACCAAGAAACATGAAAGTCAGTACTGCTAATGCTTAAGATGACGACCGAAAGGGCTCAACCTTCATTGAGGCCATGTCCTTCATCTGCTTTCATTCTGATGATCCATTTACATTCTTTTCAGTGAAGTTACATTGCCTAATCTCAATGTGGTGTGTATCAATTCAATAACTAAGAACTCAAAGGTGTGGTGCCTGTGATAGAACACGCTCGTCATTCTCCCCTGCCGATTGCATAAATGCTCAACCCTTTCTCAACGCTTCTATTCATCATACCGTTCGGCATTTGCGCAGATGGCCAAATAAACTATGTTCCTTGTCCACAGTCTCATATCGATCATTTATATAGCACACCTGCAGTATGCCTGCAGTTACCGCACATTACCGACATGGAAAGGTACCATCAGTAACAGCGCGATCTGAAGTCGCTTCATAACATAACATGCCTTAAAGATCTAGTATTTTGTAGGAACTGGGGCGAGGACTGCAAGTGCTCATCCAACTGTGATACCCCAGTTCTTTAATGACATTAGTATCATTTCCTGTTGGTAAGTAATGGCCTGCTTCATTCTGTTCACCAGTTGCTCATCGTAGGGTCTGTTCATTCGTTCTGTTTGTCAGATCATCAATCATTGTCATGGTAACCCCTCGATTTAAAGTCAGCATCTGCTCAATACATGTATGCTGAATCATCGCTTGTTAGCCGAAGCGCAGCCGATTCTTAACAATGTCTTGAGGCGCATATCACGATCAAGTATGTTCTTTCTAGGTTTCGTAAATGTTGGTGAAACACCATTATGCTTCCCGATGTTAACATCTGAAGTCATCTGGTGACATGATCTTCAGTCAGCCTGCCAATGTGGTGTTGTTGATGGGCTAAAACTCATCTAAGATAGTAACATCACTCTAAACAAAACACGTCCACAAAACGCTTATAATATCGGTGCTGTGAATAAAATCATTTCCAAAGATATACATAGATTTGCAGTAGGCCAGTATAAGGTTTTGCCTTCGCAGATGGCAGATAATCACCATATAAAATACATTATTTGCAGATAATAATCATCACCATATAAATACATTATTTTCTAACACTCACCATCAGCATGGTGATCATAATCACTTTGTTGTCATGCCTTCTTCAGAAAGCCTCAGGAGTCATCATATCATTTATGCAGGTGAATAAAGATCGAACATCTAAAGTCATCATATCATTCTCCAGTATGTTAACAGCACTCTCAGCTAGAGATTCCAATAGTTGTTTGAACTAAACAACTATTGGAATCTCTAGCTGAGAGTGCTGTTGAAAAAGCATACTTGGAGAATGATATTATGATGACTTTAGATGTTCAGTCTTTATTCACCTGCATACCTAATGATATAGGGATAGACTTCCTGAGGCTTTTTCTTCTAGAGAAGGGCATGACTAACAACAAAGTGATTATGATCACCATGCTGATGGAATTAGTGTTAGAAAATAATGTATTTTTATATGGTGATGGTTATTATCTGCAAATAATGTATTTTTATATGGTGATGGTTATTATCTGCAGACTTCAGGGGTAGCGATGGGCATGTCATGTGCCAATTCTTATGCAAACCTTATACTAGCCTACTGGGAATCTATGTATATCTTTGGAAATGAGTTTTATTCACAGCACCTCAAGTATTATAAACGTTTTGTGGACGATGTGTTTTTTGTTTAGAGTGGTGATGTTACTATCTTAGATGGGTTTTTAAGTTACATCAACAACACCACATTTTTTCTTAGGCTGACTGGGGAGAGATCATGTCACCAGATTGACTTCTTAGATGTTAACATCAGGAAGCATAATGGGTGTTTCACTACCAACATTTACAGGAAACCCTGTAGAAAGAACACATACTTACATTGTGATAGTATACACCCTCCCTACATACACAAGAACATTGTTAAGAATCAAGCAGCACGCTGTTCACGCCTAACAAGCGATGATTCAGCATACAGGAATGTATTGATAGGCTTAGATGCTGACTTTAAATCAAGGGGTTACCATGACAATGATTTGATAGTCCTGCAACAAACAGAACGCAATGAAGAAACAAGACCCTACATTAGGTTAGCAACTAGTGAACAGGTGGAACAAAGCAGGCCATTTATTAGAGGTAAAAAGAGGATGGTACTTTCATATACCAACAAGAACAAGAGTATTACTAATGTCATTAGAAAGAACTGGGGTATCCTACAGTTGGATGATAGGCTTAGAGCACTTGTAGGTCCTCACCCCAGTTTTTCCTACAAGAATACTAGATCTTTAAGGAACATGTTATGTTATGAAAGGTTGTTACTTCAAGATCAACCACTCACTGTTAGAATGGGTACCTTTCCATGTCGCAGTTGCAATCAGTGCAAATACATACTGGGCAGGAATAACTTTAGGCACCCGGACACAGGTGTGCTATATAAATTCGATCATTATGCAGACTGTAGGACAAGGAACATAGTTTATTTAGCCATCTGCACCAAATGCCAGGCTTTCTATGTTGGTATGACGAATAGAACGTTGAGGGAAAGGGTTAGAGAGCATTTATATGTGATCAACAGGGAGAATGACAGGAACGCATTGGCTAGACATGTTCTATCGCAAGGCACCACACACACCTTTGAGTTCTTAGTTATTGAATTGATACACACCACATTGAGATTAGGCAATGTAAGTAACTTCACTGAAAGGGAAGAATGTAAATGGATCATCAGAATGAAAGTAGATGAAGGACATGGCCTCAATGAGAGGGTTACTTTGAAACCCTTTCTAGTCAGTCGTCATCTTAAGCATTAGCAGTTATACCTTTGACTTTTTCATGTTTCTTGGTGTTAGTAGGAATATATATTTTTAGACGTTTTTCAGTAGTTTCATACACTTGAAATGTTTTTATTACATGCTGTTTTTATATGCTCTTGTATTTTTAAATATTTATATGCTATTTGCCATCTGAAATGTTAATAACAATTATAATCTATTACTACATCCATTTTAATGTCAATGTTGAATTTTGAAGTTTTAATTTTCACAATATAAGTTTCTGACTTTTTATCTATTTAGAAGTTTCTGACTTTTTATAGTTATGTATTCGTACAAAAGCTTTCATTGGTTAACTGTTTAATTGATGTGTTTAAATACAGAAGTGATGAAGTGTTTTATTAAAGTCTGAAGAATTGTCCAGAGTAGACGTGAAAGCGCTAACAACCCATGGAATAAAGTTCTTTTGCTGTTCAAGTATAAACATTTTTTATTGATTTTTGCTTTTTTGGTTGATGGTTGGCTTCGATAGTCGTGGAGTACCTGCACCTTGATATTGACATTTTTTTCGTTTGGGGACATAGCAGGTACCTTACCCTGAGAGATCTCTGTTTATTTAGATTTTGTTAAGATCATAGCAGGTGACAATTTGCCTACCTTAATATAAAAGATCCCACAGGGAAATAGATATGAAATAAGTCTGTTATTACAGATTATGAAATTAGAAAGCTATCTTTTGCAAATCAGAAGTGCACTTGTTTAGAACAAGTGTGTACCCCCCTCATTCACCTACTGCATTATGTTGCTGCCACCAAAATGAGCCATCTTTATAGCAATACCAGCAGGAGTCATACCAGCCATTGTGCAGGATCCTCATGGTGATACTGGTAATACTTGAGCTCGCCCAACTGCACAAGACACATCTCATGAATAAACAGCCTTTGCTCACTCTCCTTAAGATGTAAAATTGTCCACTGATATCTCTGGCATACTCCTGATGAGGATCCAAGATCCTATAACCCCTTCCCTAGCCAAGCTTGCTATATAAAGCTGTTGTGTTATTCCCAGGACAAAGACACAGCTTCTGTCTCCATGGAGTAGCAGCATATAAAGGTAAATGCTGACACACAACCCCATAGGATTGCAGGTTGGTTGAGTGCACTTCTTGGGGAAATAACACTTACTGCTTCTTAGCACTTTGACTTCTGCATGCTATCCTAATGTGTTTTGCATGTCTAATAAACTTCATGTCAAGAACTAACCTGCTGTCTTTAAATAAACTAACATCATGATATGGCATTAATTTACTTATTCACTTACATTTTTTTGTAGTTGGGGGCATATCCATCTTCTTTTATATTTGAGCATTTAAAATATTATTTGACCAAGTGCACTTTACCTGTGTCTGTGTGCACAAATCTGTCTAATGCATTGAATGAGTAAGCCATATTTAGTTACTCAGTATTTTAAATGGAAAACTTCTGCAGAGTGTCATGTGACCATATGAGGCTGCTCAATAGTTTATGTTTGAAAGACTGCATCACTGAAATCTATAACATCTGACTGGCATGCAAAGAAGAAACCTACATGCAGATCATATGCTTAGATTAAGATACCAGGTATGAGAAATCATTAAAAAGTCATTTAGGGGGCTATTACTCAGGGCAGTTATTTAAAAGTAAAATTAAATAGCAACATGTGTATGATTAATTTAACAGTTCTAGCATAAGTACCTGTTTTTCTTTTAAGACTATTCTACATCAGAGGTGTTAAAAATTAAATTAATATTTTTAGTTAAGTTTTATTCTGATACTGAGTAAGTTATTATATCACTTGTTTTGAATGTTAAAAGTATGCCATTATGTGGTGGTTTTATTTGCTAAAGAGCAGAGATACACTTGAAGACTTTTCTTACAATAAAATTCCATTTTAGTGACTGTGTAATACCCAATTTTATTTTAAGGGGCTGGAGCGCCTTCTGTGTGGAGTCTGAATGTCCTCCCCGCGGTCGAGTGATGTTAAAGACATGCAGGTAGGTGCGTGCGTGAATGGGTGTGCCTTCTTTGAAGATTGGGCATCGGGCTGGCAACTCGGCACTGTAAAAATCCACTGCCAATCATTAGCAGACTGGAGTTCTGCTGTGGCTACCCCTAACTGGGAAAAGCTGAAAGGCAATTTATTTATACAGATTTACTGTGTTTTAAGTTAAACATACATAACAATTTGTTATGAATGACAGGTCTGTAGCAAACACAAGACAAAACACAGAGACATACCACATTCTATACACATAGATCAAAAACCAATTAAACAATACAGTCCAGAAATGTATATATTAGAATTAGTATGCAAATATCAAATGCAGACACATGTAAATAAAAAAAAAAATTTTGCAAGTAGATACAAAAAAGTAATGTAAAAATAACAAACAGGTGACAGAATTTCATGTTGACATTGTAACAAAAAATGTCGTAGTTAAATCTCTTGTCATTTTGCCAGAATTTGCCAGTCATATTTTAGAAGATAATTAAGTAAGCATAAACTAAACACAAGCACAATTAAGGTTAAGTACTCATTTACCAAAGAATCTGCAGGAGATAAAAAGTACTAGATATAAAGAAGGCAAAGTCTGAATATTAGGTACACTGTATGCATGGCTTAACTGTATTGCAAAATGCTGTTAATTATAAAGGAGGAACTCATCCTTAACATCTCTTATGCCAAAAGAAGAACATGCATGTCTGTTAAGAAACAGTATTCAAGATATGACATTTGATAGTACAAAATGCTAAACAGATCTGAGAAAAAAATAAAAAGAACAAAGTGGTAAAATGAGGATGCGAATACTAAGCTGAGACATCAGCTCATCTAAGGGTCATAAAGTAATAGAGGTAGTCAGAAAGCCTAATTTAAAAAGGAAGCAGAGAAGAAGAAGAAAATGAAGAAAACAGGAGAAAAATAGACAGATGCTGGAAAGGTGAACATCATAAGTGACAGCAAACAGAATGAAAAAAAGGTTTTGAAGCAATGAAACCCTAAAGTGCAGGGAGTTCTGAAGGTCTGACACATTAAGTGGCTATACAAAGGTGTAGAGAAGGCAAAGGAGTAAGAATAAGAAGAACACAAATATTTTAATGTTTGTATTACACTAGTGTGTATATGTGTGTGTGCATATGTGTGTGTGTGTGTGTGTGTGTGTGTGTGTGTGTGTGTGTGTGTGTGTGTGTGTGTGTGTGTGTGTGTGTGTGTGTGCATCTGAATCTGTATATATTTATAGAGTCTATATTTGATCATCGAAGAGTTAATATTTCGAATGGTCTAATATTGACCCAAAAACAGTGAACGTTGAAAATAGCGAAGCTGCAGATAACCAAATTTTTTCCTAGGGAAAGAATTTGGTTGTCCGTTTCTGTGGCTTTGCTATTTTCAGCACTGTGGTGGAAAGTTATGGGTTGGGTTCAGGTAAGTGTGCGATTGTGTGGACGTTAGGGCAAGGTATGTGAGTTATGGTTAGGGCGCGGGTGACGTGAGTGTGCTTTAGTGATAGACTTTAGGGTTAGGGCAGGGTATGTGAATTAGGGTTAGGGTGCGGGTGAGGTGAGTGTGCGATAGTGATAGACTTTAGGGTTAGGGCGGGGTATGTGAGTTAGGGTTAGGGTGTGGGTGAGGTGAGTGTGCGATAGTGACGGACCTTAGGGTTAGGGTTTGGGTTAAGGATAGTGGATAGATAGTATTGTATGTACAGTTTAGTGTAGGGTTAGATGTAGGATTTTAAGTGTATGTGTGTGGATTGCTGTTTTTTTGGTGTTCTTGTGTTGTGTGTGTGTTTCTCGGAACAGTGAATTTTTTCTCAGGGAAAAAATTTGCTGTTCTGAGTTTTCAATGTTATTAGATTTCATTGTTAGAAGTTCAAAGTTGTTGTATTCGATGATATGCTTTTCCATTGAACTGATATAGACCCTATTTATATCTCTATCATCTATCTATAAATATATATATATATATATATATATATATATATATATATGTGTGTGTGTGTGTGTGTGTGTGTGAGTGTGTGTGTGTGTGAGTGTGTCTGCTTATATGTATGTATGCATGTGTATATATGTATGTATGTATGTGTGATAGACAAGTTGTCTTTTGAGAGCTTGTTGAACCCAAAAAAAAAGCTGGCACAATGTGCCGTCTTTGTTTATGTGCAAGATAGCTGTACAGTGGGGATAAGACAATTTGGCCTTCCCCCTAGCAGTGAGATTTCAGATTTGGTATCTAATTATATATATATATATATATATATATATATATATATATATATATATATATATATATATATATATAAATTTAAAAAATAGATAGTAGTGAGGACATGTTCATAGAGTAAACTATCAAGATTAGGATCTACCTGGTCTTGAAGTAGGTTGACTGCTGCATTTTAATATTTTCTTTGTCCTCTGTTTCTCTCTCTCTCTCTCTCATAGAGATTTGTGATTTATATGTATATGTATATGTATATATATATATATATATATATATATATATATATATATATATAGATGAAATATACACACAAAGAGAAAATGTAGGTATAGAAAATAAATAGAAAATATCAAATTATTCTGGCTTTTTGAATATTTACTGCTTAGCGACTGCATCTTAGCCTGTTTATACAGCTCTGCATTCTATTTAAACTGTTTTTGTGTTGATTAACTGTTTTGCACTCTTAAAAAGTTATTTGTTGCTTAATTTTACCTGTAGGCTAACACACTAAAGTGTGCTAGCTTTAAAAGCATTTATAGTATTTACTGTCTGTTTTTTCCTTGTCTCTGAAAAAAAAAAAAAAAAAAAAAAATCTCTTGTTTTCCCACCTTACTGAACTAGAGTAGTCCAGTTTCAGAGTTGCTGATCCCTGAACTTTGTTTTAGTTCCTGTTACTGATCCATTGCCTTATTAGGAAGGAGGGAAGTTTCTTTGCTTACCAGTGGGAGTGGGAAGCACTGAGCAGCCTTTTTGTCCATTGGTGAAGTTTCAGCCAGAAACTAGTAGTCCATTGGTCGCTTTGGGCCAATTCCTAGCTCCTTTCAGCCCCTGCTATAAAACACGCTAAACACGCTGCTTCCAGCTTGTACCAACTCAGCACAGATCCTCGTGGTGGCCTGCAGAGTGATCCAAGCAGCAGAGTGCTAAAAGAGTGACTTTCTACCAGATATAAGTATTTTTGTGGCTTTCCCACTGTTATTGCTAGCGACTGCATTTCACTTGTTTTACTGCTACTTTAAGTGATTTCTGCATTTTACACTGTTTATTGCACTTTAAGTTACTAATTGTTGCAAATTGTTTCTGTAGGCTACACACTAAAGTGCGCTTAGCTGATTTACAGCATTTATAGCATTTACTGTCTGTTTTTTTCCTTATCTCTGTAATAAAACAAAAAATCTCTTGTTTTCCCACCTTACTGAACTAGAGTAGTCCAGTTTCAGAGTTGCTGATCCCTGGGCTTTGTTTTTAGTTCCTGTTACTGATCCATTGCCTTATTAGGAAGGAGGGAAGTTTCTTTGCTTACCAGTGGGAGTGGGAAGCACTGAGCGGCCTTTTTGTCTGATTTGGTGAAGTTTCAGCCAGAAACTAGTAGTCCATTGGCCGTTTTGGGCCAATTCCTAGCTCCCTTCAGCCCCCTGCTGTAAAACACGCTAAACGCGCGTTAGCGTGATTTAGCGCGGAGTTGCCACTGTTGGCGGTTAAACAAGGTTAAACTATTCGGGCCATCTAAATTCCACTCTTCAAATTTTCCCTTAGAACTACCTTCCTCGAGCTGTACTGCTGATCTAACCAGCATATCCTATAACTGAAAAGTTCACCTCTACTTGATTCCCAAGTAGACTATTCTCTATCTGTAAAGCCTAGCACTTACTCCTACAGTACTTGCACCTTGATAAAGCACTCTTATTATAGATAGTACCCCACCAGCCTAAAACCCACTTCCCCCGGAGTCCTTTGAAAGTCTCTTTATCTACTACTTCTAGTATGTCGAGGATCAGTTGCTAGTGTCCTCTCCAGCTCAACTGGTGAACCTGGGAATATTGAGGCAATGTTACAATTGCCTCATGTACACAGACAATCCTCTCCTTCTCCCACAAAACACAAATACATGAGAGATGCAACTATATGGCCAAACTGGAGGCTGAGCTCTCTCAACATAGGACTGGCAAGACCAGACAGGAGGAGAAGGTAACCACACACAATACATACTCAGTCACACATGGTACCATCACAACTTCAAATCATACACATACTCACACAAAGACATACTCGGAGGCTCTGATCAAAATTTACCAAAACAGCAGAGGCCACCAAAGCAGACACCCAAACAACTACCACCTCACGACCCAACACATGCAACACATAGACCACACAGTCAGAGTGTCAAACAGTCACAGCCCTTAAGGCCAAACAAAATGCCAGACACACTTGTCATTGGTGATTCCATAGTCAGACACACTGACGTCCCGCTCACCAGACTGAGTAAGGAGAAGGTCACAGTAAGCTGCCTGTCGGGCGCTAGAATCCGCCACATAACGCAAGCACTCAGGTCTCTCAACAGCAGGTACAGTACGACTCAGTCATTGTCCACGCTGGTGTCAACGACCTGAGAAGTACCTCCTTGACTACATGAAAGGGACATCGAGGAGCTCTCTGATTATGTAGCCCAGGCAGGTATGACCCTGACCTTGAGCAGTATCCTACCTTCACCTAGAATGATGCCACAATACAGTGATAAGATGATCAGCTTTAATAATTGGCTTAAATTCTGGTGTCATTCAAAGGGGATCCAATGTCTGTCTGCCTGGGATGACATGCTGGACAAGCCACGCTGCTTCTCAAGGGACGGCTTGCACCTGTCACCCCTGGGCTTCCGGATATTGGCAAAGGCTCTTGCCACCCCCATAGTTCCTTTTTTAGGCAAGGCTCAAATTCTAAACCTACCACCCTAGAACACCAAAAAGGAAAAAAACTAAGGGTAATGCTGCTCAATGCCAGAAGTCTCAATCTCAAGATGCACACACTCAAGGCCCTTCTCAATATGGAGAACATTGATGTCTGTGCTGTGACAGAAACCTGGTTCAAGGCTCCTGAGAGCACCCCAGCACTAACAGGTTTCACCTCATATCATGCGTTCTGGCCCCAAAATCCAGACAACACCAAGAAAGGAGGGGGGTGTCCATATTCATAAAGGACACCCACACCTCAAGGTTGGTGGCAACGCACGATGCATCGGAGACCATCCAGGTGCAATTAACCATAGGCAAGACTGCTCTGCAATTTGTAGCATGTTACAGGCCACCCTCTCAAACTCAGGAACCTCACATGGCCTTCCTGAAAACATTGGAGGGGATAACTGGAGCTCCAAACACCATCATACTAGGTGACTTCAACTACCCTAATATAGACTGGGAACACTACTCAAGCCCAAACACTCTAACCCAAAGATTCCTGGAGTTCATAAACTCAAATGCCATGGAACAACTAGTCACCATCCCCACAAGAGGAGAAAACATACTTGATCTCATCATCACTAACATGGGATCAAAATGTTCAACACCAGAAGTATACCCCTCAGTGGTGAGATCAGATCATAAACTAATCTCGCTGGAGGTCCTCATCCCGCCCCCACCTGAAACAAAAAAGACCACAGTGAAAAACTTCTCAAAAGCCGATTTCACACTTCTAAAAACTAGTGTGGTCTCCTTTAAGGCCCCTGAGCCAGTGGTAAACATTACTCAAACCGCTGAATCACTTACAAATGCCTTCTACCAGCACCTACAGGACTGCATGGATCAGGCAATCCCAAACAAAACTAAGACTCTCTGTACCAAAGGCAAGCGTCAGTCTGGTGGACCCCAGCCATAAACAAGCTCTACAACAAAAAGGAGGAAGCTACTACAAGATAGAGCAAAATCCTTGAAAGGTAAGACACCTTTGATCATTATAAGTAAAAAACTAAGAGCTCTCATAAAATCATCCAAGGCAAATTTTGAGAGAAAAATCGCCAAGGACTCTAAAGACAATCATAAGGCCTTCTTTAGCTATGTTAGAAACCTAGGAGGAAACTCCCAGATATGCTCAGAATTAGTTCAAAATGATGTGAAAATTACTGAACCTACACACATTGCTAACATACTGGCTGACAGGTTCAGTACAAACTTCTCCCTCCCCCAAAAGGAGATATCTATTCCAGAGGATTGTAGCCCCCAAACATCTCCAACGCCCAGGTGAGAACTGCCTCACTAAGGCAAAAAACACAGCATCCATGGGACCGGATGGTGTCCCCGGCTGTGTGCTTCATAAACTCAACGAGGAATTAAACCCACAGTTAGGACAGCTGTTTAATCTTAGCCTCACCTCAGGATACGTACCCAAGGAGTGGCGCACGGCGACTGTGGTCCCACTTCATAAGGGCGTGCCTCCACAGACCCTGAAATTACCGCCCCATTAGCTTGACAAGCCTTATCTGCAAAGCCATGGAGAGGATCATAATGGAACTCATAAATAAAGACATAGGAACTTGCAGACTTTGATCCAACCCAGTTTGGCTTTGTCAAAGGCAGATCCTGCCTCTTAAACTTGGTTGACTTTTTCGAGACAGTCACCAAGGCCATTGATGAGGGAAAGGCAGTCCATACAGCCTACCTCGACCTAGCAAAGGCCTTCACACAATACCCCACTCAGGTATCATCGAAAACTCATCAGCTTGAATGTAAACCCATACATCACAAGATGGGTGGCAAACTGGCTAAGTGACAGAACCCACAGGGTCAGAGTTGCTGGAGCCATGTCAGACTCAAAGCTCTGTCACAAGTGGTGTCCCACAGGGCTCAGTCCTGGGTCCACTCTTGTTCGCATCTACTTTCTGGAAGTACAAGCAAACACAGGAGGGTTATGGCTGACAAAGTTTGCAGATGACTGCAACTGGGCCATAGTCGAAACACATCTGACACAGATATATGCCTAGGGTTAGATGTAGGATTTTAAGTGTATGTGTGTGGATTGCTGTTTTTTTGGTGTTCTTGTGTTGTGTGTGTGTTTCTCGGAACAGTGAATTTTTTCTCAGGGAAAAAATTTGCTGTTCTGAGTTTTCAATGTTATTAGATTTCATTGTTAGAAGTTCAAAGTTGTTGTATTCGATGATATGCTTTTCCATTGAACTGATATAGACCCTATTTATATCTCTATCATCTATCTATAAATATATATATATATATATATATATATATATATATATATGTGTGTGTGAGTGTGTGTGTGTGTGAGTGTGTCTGCTTATATGTATGTATGCATGTGTATATATGTATGTATGTATGTGTGATAGACAAGTTGTCTTTGAGAGCTTGTTGAACCCAAAAAAGCTGGCACAATGTGTCGTTTTGTTTATGTGCAAGATAGCTGTACAGTGGGGATAAGAAAATTTGGCCTTCCCTAGCAGTGAGATTTCAGATTTGGTATCTATTATATATATATATATATATATATATATATATATATATATATATATATATATATATATATATATATAAATTAAAAAAATAGATAGTAGTGAGGACATGTTCATAGAGTAAACTATCAAGATTAGGATCTACCTGGTCTTGAAGTAGGTTGACTGCTGCATTTTAATATTTTCTTTGTCCTCTGTTTCTCTCTCTCTCTCTCTCTCTCTCTCATAGAGATTTGTGATTTATATGTATATATATATATATATATATATATATATATATATATATATATATATATAGATGAAATATACACACAAAGAGAAAATGTAGGTATAGAAAATAAATAGAAAATATCAAATTATTAGCATGTGTTATACCAATCAATCTCCTTAAAGGTCAGGTATGATAAAAAATTGACAGTTTGATATTGAACTTATGAACATAACCTCACCTCTCTACTAATTTCAATATCTTGCATTAGGTTTCTTCATTCTTTGTCTTTTCACCTGCCCCTTATCAATTTAAATATGTCCAATTGTGTGTGTGTGTGTGTGTGTGTGTGTGTGTGTGTGTGTGTGTGTGTGTGTGTGTGTGTGTGTGTGTGTGTGTGTGTGTGTGTGTGTGTGTGTGTGTGTGTGTGTGTGTGTGTTCACACAAACGCACGCACACACACACACACACACACACACACACACACACACACACACACACACACACATACACACACACACACACACACACACACACACACACATGCACACACACACACATGCACACACATGCACACACACATGCACACACACACATGCACACACACACACACACACACACACACACACACACACACACACACACACACACACACACACAGTCTGAGAGAAGGTTCCACACCTTCAATGAGAGGAGGCCACATCAGAGAGAGAGAGAGAGAGAGACAGATGGGTCTCTCTGGCACAGAGAGGAAGTACTATAGACAGACACTCAGACAAGTGGATGTACAGCATGAGACAAATTACTGGTGATGTTAGATGATGTGGTAGTGAGAAGAGTTATTAGAGTGACACATAGGATGCAGCCTCAAACTTTATCCTCTAGGAAAGGATGATGAACCATAAGATATTTTCATTTGGGAGACTTTTTGAGTTAACATGACTTAATGTACTAATTATACTTTTTTTCCAATTGTATAAATTTACTGTAAACAAAGTGCACTTAAATATAAAGATGCATGTCCAGTGGTTGTTAATATTACAATGGCTGTTATTTGTCCACTAGAGCTTAGTCTAAATATATCAAGCTATATTACTTTTATTCTCATATCACTGCCTGTAAGTGCAAGCCCATTATGAGCTGATTTCCCCACCTGCAGAAAGAAACACTTGTGTGTTTCCTTCATGAGGAACTGCTAGTTTTTTGTCTTTTTGTCAAACTCTGAGTCTAACAAAAGTGAAATTCATAACGCATTGTTAAGTGAGTTTTTAATTGAATGATAATCAGAGTAAGAGGTATCTCTTTTACCACCTTCAAAAGAAGAGACAGACAGAAACAGCAGCTAGACTTTGAGAAAGAGGTAAGTGCAATTACTGAAAAAAAACAACTTTAAAAGCAAATGTATGGCATGTCAAATAGGGGTAGAATGACAAGTACTGTACATTGTTTTGGCAAATTGATATTAAATAACTGGAATGCTACTTACCAAGAAATGCACTTTGAATGCATAAAGCTGTTGAAGGAAATGTGTAAAAAAAATATTCTTTCAATGTGAAGTATGCACTCAAGAAAGAAATTAGTGAGGCAAGTAGTAAGCCTGGCAAAATTGTGTTGAAAATGCAAATAGTAGTTTACATAATTTTAAATGTAGAATGGAAATTAATGAACTATAAAACACCATTTTGGTGTCAAAATACATGTGAATAATTCTGGAAATTCCCCTGGTGAATGCAAAGTGTGGAAATGCACTTAAAAGTGAATCAGTGCTTGACATACAAAGTATTGGATAAACTGTGACAACTGAAAGACTGTGTTCAATAATGTAAAAAGAACTATTGTACTGAATTTTCTAAGAAAATAACTCAAGACAGTTGTACAGTTTATACACTGAACTGTACTGAGGAAAACACTGACTACACTGCACATTTTAACTACAGCCTAAATGTAAAGTCTTAGTGATATGTAAAGCGCAAGGAAACTAATGGTATGGTATATCAGAAACAGTTTACTCATACAAGTAATTTTGATCCATTATTGTAGTACTTATGAAATAGTTCAAATGTATTGCTGCACAGAACTAATAGTATTTATCCATTTTGTTGGCTGATCTGTGAAGCTCTGCCTGGTAAGTTGTAGTCTGTAATTGAAATATGCATTGGAAAGAAGGAAACCAAATGACTGAGAACTTTTACAGTAAAAAATAAATTGAATTGTTGCTAGCTTTATAATTTGCAAAGTAAATCTTAACAAATTTCTGAAATTCAGAGTATGGCATGTGGCAGCAGTGAAAAAGAATACTGCATATGGGTCTCAGCTATTTCTTTCCTTTGTGAATTATACTGTGTTAACAGTAGTGTGGCAACCCACCACTAAACCAGTAATCAAGGAACCTCAATCCTCACGACTGGCAACAGTGTGGGATGTACACTGGGAGGATAACAGGTACACACACAGTATTACCATATGCAAATCTCTGCATCAAGTGCAATTTCCTTAGAGCACACAGAGACAACTGTCGGTCTGGGGCTGGTTTCTCCCTCTTTCTCCATATCTCCAATAAGAGTCCCCATTGACACAGCTACACAGTTGAGATCTCAGCTGAGTGGCAAGTCAAGACTTCCAGCACCCTCTCTGTCCAACCAGTGCTTCGTGTCCCTACCCAAGTAGCTGACACACACCATATTTTAGGTTTGATTCATACACACACACACACACACACACACACACACACACACACACACACACACACACACACACATGCACACACACACACACACACACACACACACACACACACACACACACACCTGGGAAAGGCTGGCACAGGTTTACTAGCTATGCCCCCATTTTCCCAGACTATAAGGTAGTTATCATTGCCAACAGCCAACTCCTTATCAGCTACTTTAAGGTCCTCACTTGGTTTTGGATAACAGGGGCAGGCCATGCCTGAATGGCTTCCACTTTGGCAGGTTCTGGTCTGATCTTGCCAATCCCCACTCTAGGTCCAGGTAGGAGACCTCTGCCATGCCCACCTGACACTGACTGAGCGTAATGGTCAACCCTGCCCTCTGTAGTCTGCCCAAAATGTCTCTGAAATACTGAAGGTGATCTTGCCAGGCATGGCTGTAGATGGCAATATATAAATACAACACAAATAAACAAAGACGTCCAAAGCAGAAACGCAAGCAACCTCCACCCCCAAACACAACCCAAATGACACATAGCCTGCAGACTCAGTGTGCCACTCAACCACAGCCAATAAGGCAAAACAACATACCCGACACACTAGTCATAGATGACTCTATAGTCAGGCACACTGATGTCCCACTCACCAGGCTAAACAAGGAAAAGGTTACTGTCGGATGCCAGGATCCACCACATAACCCACGCAATCAGGTCACTCCACAACAAGTACAAATATAATTCTGTCATTGCCCATGTTGGGGTGAGCGACCTGAAATGTATCTCCCTGGACTACATGAAAAGAGACATGGAAGAGCTCTCCGATCTTGTAGCCCAGGCAGGTATGACCCTAGCCCTGAGTAGCATTCTGCCATCACCCAGAATGATGCTGCAGTACAAGGACAAAATGATTGACTTCAACAATTGGCTAAGCTTCTGGTGCCATTCTAAAGGGATCCAGTATCTGTCTGCCTGGGATGACATAGTCGACAGACCACGATGCTTTGCCAGAGATGGCCTGCACCTGTCACACCTGGGATTCTGGATACTGGCTAAGGTTCTTGCCACCCCTATAGTACCTTTTTTAGGCAAGGTTCAAATGACAAGTTCAGCACCGTAACAGGAACAGGCAAGCAAAAACTGAGGGCGATGCTACTCAATACTAGAAGTGTAAATCTCAAAATGCACTCACTTGAGGCACTCCTTAAAATGGAGAACATTGATATCTGTGTTGTGACTCAGACCTGGTTCAAGGCTCCAGAGAGCACCCCTGCACTACCAGACTATAGCTCATACCATACTTTTCGGCCATGTAACCTGGACCGGAATACCAAAGGTGGAGGTGTGTCCATATTCATTAAGGATATCCACACCTCTGGGCTAGTTGCGCAGCATAATACAACCAAGGTTATCCAAATGCAACTAACTCTGGGCAAAACTGCAATCCAAATTGTAGCTTGCTACAGATCACCCACCATGCCCCAGGATTCCCACCCCTCTTTTCTTGATGTACTGGAAAATATTAGGGTTCAACCAAACACCCTAATAATGGGCAATTTCAACTACCCCACCATTAACTGGGAAAACTACTCATGTACCAACTCCTTCACTCAACGCTTTCTGGAATTCATAAACTCCAATGCCCTGGATCAACTTATCCACACTCCCACCAGAGGCAACAATACCCTAGATCTAGTCATTACCAACATGAGTGACCGGTGTTCCACACCTGAAATCAACGCCTCATTGGTCCAATCCAACCATAAACTAATTACCCTAGATAGCCACATCCTGCCCCACCCCCCATTAAGGAAACCATGGTAAAAGAACTCTCCAAAGCCAACTTCATGCTTCTTAAGACAGAAGTGGTGAACTTCATGACGCCCATGCAGATGAACAATACAGTTATAACTACTGAATCCTACACAATTGCACTTTATAAGCACTTACATGAGTGCATGGATCATGCTATCCCAAACAGAACCAAGATGCTATCCTCCAAAAAAAGGAAGCCAATCTGGTGGTCCCCTGCCATAAACAAACTGTACAACAGAAGGAAGAAACTGTTGCAAAAGAGAGTAAAATCCCATGAGTGGAGGAGCTCCCTGGTTAGCCTCAGTAAGAAGCTGCGATCCCTGATAAAATCCTCCAAAGCTAGTTATGAAAACAAAATCACCACTGATTCTAAAGACAACCACAAAGCATTCTATAGCTATGTCAAGAATTTCAATGGCAACACTCAGATCTGCTCTGAGTTACAGCACAATGGCACTAAATATACAAACCCAACTGATATTGCCAACATCCTGGCAGATAGGTTTAGTGCTAACTTTACCCCCCTCTCACCCCCTGAAGAGCCCATCTCTATACTGGAAGAACGCAAAGTTCCTGTAATCATGGCTGCACAGGTAAAAAACACACTCTCCAAAGCCAAGAACACAGCTTCCATGGGACCAGACAACATCCCAGGCAGTGTTCTACATGAACTACAGAACGAACTGGCACCCCACCTAAGTACCATGTTCAATCATAGGCTTTGTGCCTGCTGAATGGCACACAGCAATGGTTATCCCACTCCACAAGGGGGGAGCCACTACTGACCCCAGTAACTACCGCCCCATTAGCCTGACGAGCCTGGTCTGCAAGGCCAAGGAACGTTTTATCATGGAACTTATAAACAAAGACATTGGTAATCTCCATACTCTGGACCCCACCCAGTTTGAGTTTGTAAAAGGCAGATCATGTCTCCTAAACCTGATATACTTCTTTGAAGCAGTCACCAAAGCCGTTGACAAGGGTAAGCTGGTTCACACAGCCTATCCAGATCTCGCCAAGGCTTTCAACACCATCCCCCACTCTGGAATTATAGATAAACTCACTAAACTAGGTATAAATCCCTATGTCACAAGATGGGTTGCCAACTGGCTCACTGACAGAACTCACACTGTGAAAGTAGCAGACTCCAAATCCGACTTCAGACCAGTGACAAGTGGAGTACCACAGGGTTCAGTCCTGGGTCCTCTCCTGTTTGGTATCTACTTCTCTGAAGTACAGGCTAACACAGAAGGTCTTTGGCTAATGAAGTTCGCAGATGACTGCAAACTAGGAGCCATAATCGAAGCTCCTAACGATGTGGACATCCTACAAAAGGGCCTCACTGAGACAAATGCCTGGTGTCAAAGCCATGGCCTCAAGCTCAATGCCAAAAAGTGCATTGTAATCCCCTTTGGTAAAAACTCTGTACCCATGAACTACAACATAGGCGGTAGTATACTTAACACCGAAAGTGTGATAAGAGACCTTGGGACACAGGTGGACAGTAGTCTCTCCTTTGATAATCACATCGCCACAGTAGTCAGGAAATCCTTCTACATGGCACACCTCCTCACAAAAGGTTTCTCATCTAGAAAAAAAGAGGTCATTGTTCTCCTCTACTCATCACTCATTAGACCCATTATAGAGTACAACGCCCCCTTTGATATGTACCTCACAAGATCTCTACAACAACTGGAAAGGCCACAGAAATACCTCACAAAGAGGATTACTGGCCTCAAACAGATGCCCTGTGCAAACCGTCTCAAAAAACTCCAGCTTTACTCTGTTGCATATCGCCTACTCAGAGGTGATCTCTGCCTAACATACAAAGCTATGTCAAACCCAAAGCTGTTGGACATGTTCCACTTAAAGAAATCCCAATCCTTCCGAGCTACACGCTCTAGGGATCTAAACCTTGTCACCACAATAAGCAGAATATGCCTGAGGGATAGATTCCTGTCCCAGAGACTTCCCATACTCTGGAATAAACTACCTATCTATATCAAACAAAGCTCCTCATTTGCACTCTTCAAGAAAAATCTTGATGATTGGATGGGAAATAGGAAATTCACCCCGGGGATCACCTCTGTGGCTCTGCTCAACAGTGGCACAGGAAAATAATTTTCTTGGGTGGCAAAAGCCAGGGTACCATTTTGGCTGGGCTTGTATAGGCCCCAGGGCCGATAGCTTAGTACCTACCTATGAACCTATGAACCTATATCATCTAGGTAAGCAAGGGCAATATGTTCTGTTCCTGCTAGGATACAATCTACCAGACTCTGGAAAGTCACTGCGGCATTTTTCATTCCAAAGAGCATCTTAGTCAACTCATACAGGCCAAAATGAGTCACAAAGGCTATGCCTCTGTAGCGTTGGGTGTCAAGGGCACCTGCCAGGAACCCTTGGTAAGATCAATAGTGGTAAGATACTTAGCCCCACCCAGCTGCTCTAGGGCTTCATCTGTCCTAGTCATGAGGTAAGCATCTGACTTTGTGTGACTATTTAATTTCCTGTAGTTCACATAGAACTTGGTGCTGCCATCCTTCTTTGGTAGCAGCACCACTGGGAGGCCCAGGGACTGCTGGACTCCTGGATTACCCCTAGTTCCAACATTTCCTGTATCTCCTCCCTCAGAGTCAGTTTGACTTTCTCAGGCACCCTATAAGGGGCCTGGGTGATAGCCCTTTGGGGCCCTGTATCCACATGGTGTTGCACCAGGTGGGTACACCCTGGTTTCCCAGTGAACATGCCCCCAAACTCCTGTAACACTGCTGAGATTTCTCAAACCTGGGTAGGGGATAGCTGTTGGAACATTGCTACCCTTCCACTGAGGTGTCTGTCCAAGCCTCACTAAGGAGATCAGTCACCAGATCCCCTCAGTTTCCTCCTGCCATCCACTGCAGATACTCAGCCCAAGGGCCTCTTTATCATGGTAAGGTTTCATCATGTTAACATTGTGCAATTTGTGCCATTGCCTCCTGTCTAGCAGTTCTACCATGTAGTTAACATCAGTCATCTTCCCTACCACTTTAAAGGGTCCATTCCAAGCTGCCTGCAGCTTGTTGTGTTTAACAGGAATGAAAACCATAACCTGCTGTCCTGCATACTCTCTAGTTTGAGCATTCCTGTCACCAGACCTTTTTCTGCTGTTGGGCTTCTGCCAGGTTCTCCTGGGCAAAGCCCATGCATTCATTGAGCCTTGCCCTGAGATTTAGGACATAAGCCATAACAGACTCCTTGTGAGATTCACACTCACCCTCCAACTCATCACAAATCAAATCTAGAGGTCACCTCAACCTATGCCCACACAGCAACTCAAAGGGTGAAAAACCTGTGGATTCCTGGGGCACCTCTCTGTAAGGAAACAACAGATGGGGCAAATATTTGTTCCACTCTCTCTTGAACTGGTCTGCAAATGCCTGCAGCATAGTCTTTAGTGTAGACTTAATCTCTCCACCAGACCATTAGTCTGGGTATGGTAGGGGGTGGTCTTTAGGTGCTTCACCCAACAGTGCTCCCACAGACAAGCCACCAGGTCTGACATGAAATTTACACCTCAGTAAATATGTCTTTTGGGAAACCTGCCTTGCTGAAAATCTAACAAAGCATTTCCACCTTTTCTGCTTCAATGGAGGACGGGGCCACTGCCTCAGGGTATCTCATAGCATAATCTACTATCACTAGGCTATATGTCTTTCCTGTGGAATTTGGGGTACTCAGAGGCCCCACAATATCCATAGCTACCCTCTGAAATGGCTCTTCAATCACAGGCAAAGACAACAAAGGAGCTTTGACCTTGTCTCCTGCCTTGCCTACTGTTTAGCACTGCTCAGAGGTCCTGCAGTACCCTGTTACATTCCTGGAAATTCCAGGGCAATAAAAGTTCTGCATAATATGTCTCTTTGTACACTTTATGTAAATGGAATGCAAATGGAATGTCATGGGCTATACCTAGAAGTACCAGATGGTAAGCTCTGAGCACTACCAATTGTTGTATTCTCGCACCCATTAGCCCTCCCTCAGGGGTCCACCCTCTATACAGTAAACCTTTGTCCCAGTATACAGATTCCCGTTTTCTTTCAGAATCAGGTGCCTCACTAGCAACCTCCCTCAGGCCTTCTAATGTAGAGTCTGAGAGCTGAGCCTGTCTCAACTTTCTCTTTGTAACCTTTCCCAGCTCCCCTTCCACAGGAAGTCTGGTATCCTCTGATAGCGGTGCCTCACTGTCAGCTTGGGTGCTACCACTCACCTCTGCCCTTGCAGTCACTCTATCCAAGGGAACATAAGTACCCACCAACAGCTGTGGCTCACCTTCAGTCTCAGTGCTACAGGGTAGCACTCTCTTTGAAATAACCACCTCACCATTCCCGGCTTCAAGTATGCAGTCTGTCTGAGACCCCCCAGGCACCCAGACCCACATTCTTTTCTCCAAGCCTGACTGCATGTAACTGCATGCACAAAAGGTACTGTATTATCAAAATAATTCCCTATTAGGACATCTGTAGGGATATCTTCAAACACACCTACTTGCTTGCTTTCTTTTCCACCCTCCCAGTCAAGATGAACCCTAGCCAAAGGTATTTTGAATGGGGTCCTCCAAAAGTTATGATTGGAGTAGACTGCCCAAGCAAGTAGTGCTCCTCTTTACCCATTGCAGGCTTCACAATGGTTAGGTCAGTGGCTGTGTCTCTCTTAGCAGTGGCATGTTTCCCATCTACTAAGATAGTATATAACCTGTTGTGGTAGAACACCAGCGGTAAGTTGTCTGGAGACAACAAAGGTACCAAACTATCATTCCCACTTACTGGGTCCCCCAACTTATGTTCCCCACCTTACCTCCATGGACATCTATATGCTACATGGCCCCACTGGTTACATTTAAAACATTTATCAATTGATCCTGGCCATGTACCTGCACTAGTGGCTTCCCCCTGTGACTGGTGGACTCTGTTGGGGAGGTTAAGGCTGCCCAACATCGGTTCCCTTAGACCCTTATGAACAGCACTGGGTATCCCTTTCCTGTGCAGTGATGTCCTGCTCACTAGGTATAGGTCTCACTTTTTCCCTAACTCATCTGCGGTACTATATTTCCTATCTGCCAATCAGATTCTCATGTCCTTAGGCAAAGTACTAAGGACTTGCTCCCTCACCAAAAGGTCTGCCAGCCCTTCAAAAGTGATGACCTGACACCCACTCACCCATCTATGAAAATAAGTGTTTAACTCAGCAATATATTCACACACATTTTCATCTGCCTTGCGTCTATGCTCACAAAACTTTTTTCTATAAGCTTCAGGTGTTGTTAAAACACTCTAATAAACAATTTTTTAACAGTATTATAATTTAAGCAATCAGTATCAGACAATTTAGAAATAGAAGGTACAGCTTTACCATGGAGTAAGGGGGTCAGGAACTGTTCTCAGAGCCCTTGGGTAACATTATATTGTTCACATACCCTTTCAAACATATGAATAAAACTATTAAAATTATCACCCTCTGTAAATCATGGAAGGAATTTACTGACTTGTATTGCTTCTGGGGTTCAGTTACTCCCTTCCCTATTACCTCCATGACCCTGGCAAAGAGCCAGCGTCTCCTTTTCATGTTGCCTCTACCTCTCATTTGTTTCAGCCTCCAAATGTCTCAGTCTCTCTGCTGTTTCTATTGCAATTTGTTTCTCCTTTTCTTCAGCCTCCAAATGCCACAGTCATTCTGCTGATTCTAGTTTCAACCATTTGGCCTCCAGTCTCTTTAACTCCAGGCAGATTTTTAAGTCCTCTGTGGAAAGGTTGAACTGTCCATTTTCTGAGAGTTGCACATCTTCAAGGCCAGTCTGGTTGTTCTCCTGGTTGCTGGTCTGTGATGGAGTTGTGGTTAAGGCTGTAATCATTTCTACTTTAGTCAGGTTGGCATGCCCCAGTTCTTTGGCTTGATACATCTCAGCCAACTGGTTCCTTGTCAGCTTGCCATACTCCTCTGCTGACATCCTTACCTGCTTTTCCTGACTAAATAAGTTAACAAAAAATAAATAAAGTTATTGTGATATGAAACTCTGAATGTTCACTGTGTGGCTGTTTGAGAGTACAAACAATTTCTTTAGTGACTACTGTTTACAGGCTACAGGAGTTCAATAGCCATACCACTGAATCTGAATATGTCTTGTGGTGACACCACCACTGCCAACCAATAATGTGATGACCCACCACTGAATCAGTAATCAAGGAGCCTCAATTCTCACCACTGGTAACAGTGGGGGATGTACACTGATAGAATAACAGGTGCATACACAGTATTACCAGATGTAGCTCTCTGCATCAAGTGCAATTTCCCTTAAGAACACACGGAGACCACAGTCAATCCAGGGCTGGTTTCTCCCTCTTTCTCCAGATACACAGCAAGACTCCCCAATGGCACAGCTATAGAGTTGAGATCTCAGCTGAATGGCCAAGCCAAGACCTCCAGCACCCTCTCTCTCCAACCAGTGCTTCATGTCCCTGCCCAAGTAGCTGACACAGAAATGCTTTGAGGTTTGATTCATACACACTCACGCACACCTGAGAAAGGCTGGCACAGGTTTACTAGCTATGCCACCTTTTGCCAAGACTATAAGGTAGTTATTACTACCATCAGCCAACTCCTTATCAGCTACTTTAAGGCCCTTAACAAACGGTGTCCAATCTTACTATGTAATGTTAATATTAATACAAATGGCAGTTTGACCAAGAGCAGGGCTATTAGGAGTGACCCATACAGTGTCCCCAAATAACTATACAAGTACTCTCAAAACTTAAATATATCTTACAATGATCAGCCATAATGAAATGTTTAAATATATTTAATAATAAATAATAAAAGAACAGGAAAATATTCAGTATTCACAGTGACATCAGATTTCAAAACCACAGGAAATATTTAAAACAACATTGCAGGACAATTCAAATAAATAAAGAAAATATCTAAACTAAGCTTTGCTATATTCCTGACTGTATCTAAGAGAATTACTATACTCTAGTTAACTTACTTAAGAGCAAGGCAGATGTGGTGAATGGATCTTCTAGTTGCTGTCACATCAAAGACAGAATACAGAATGCTGTGCCTCACTAAGAGACATCTCAAATTACTATCTCAGATATTACTGCTGGGATAGCTTGCAGAATGACATCATTTCTTGTCATCTCATTCTATCCCAGGTGAAACCGCCAGTGCAGGAAGTTAGCAGTATTTAACATCTACCTGTGAAAATACATAGACCTTAGATCTTTGGAAGATGCTGGAAGTTGTAAAACAATTACATCCCTTCATATTTCAAGACTAGTAATTATTCACCTTAGAGACAATACAGAAAGATCCCTAGTTTTAGACATTGTGTCTCCTTGCTGCATTGAAACTGAAAGGTATCATCTTTTATTGTGTAGCCAAACAGTAATTTAATTTCAGCTATTTTTCTGAAGTTAACCTTCTGTATTCCAGTTTCCACTGTTAAAATATATGCATTTAAACAATTACAATAGTGCTTGTATAATTCTATTCTATTCCAGTAGGGCATGCTGTGGTTACATTTTAAGCACAAGCACTTTATAAAATATCTTTTTAACACACGTCTGTACAAACCTAGTTTGATATACACATAACATGCAGTTCTAATATAGTTGTAACACAAGCATCTTATATGAATCATTTTGATATTCACAAATAACATAATTATTAAACATTTCAGATAGCTGTGCTGGCAGTATCTCACTTTGCCACAAGTAGTGAACAGCATTGTCTGCTGTTGGTTTCTAAAGAGAACTGTATTGTTTTTGAAATATTCTGTTTTAGTAGAAACTGCTGAAAGCTTTGTGCACAAGCACTGCTTGTTAAGATGTTAAAGTAAAGATCTGTGCATCATGGGGAAAGCACTGACAAATGGTGAAGCTTTATATAACACTAAATCTTTCTAAATGCTGTCTTTGACGAAGTGTATAGTTTTATACAACATTGAATCTGTCACCTTATTTCTATACCTGGCTTGGCTGCATCTGTTCTGCAGTTCTCTCACATGCCAGTAATAAGGTGTATGATTCTACACAGCAGTGAATTATACTCTGTGATAACCTGCAACAAGATTTAAACAGCACTGCATTCGATTGGGTGCTGTTTAAAGAGTAGTGAGAAATCTGTAATAAAGTGTCTGATCAAAAAGCAGTATTCCTGACAAGTAGATTGCTAACAGCAAATACCTAATATTGCTACATGAATATTTTCTCTGTGACCATACAGAGGCTTGCTCCAGCAGTAAACATGAGCCCTCATGGTAGTTAAATGGTGGCACAGAAAAGGAAGTCCTTGGTTGATGCTACATCCTTAGACTTTCAACAAAAAACTCTGTATGGTAACATTGCTTTACCAAGACACAGCTTGCATTTTGTGAAAATAAAGTTGATATGAAATGGTGTTTGTAAAAGTAAAAACATCTGACAGTAAAGGGGATCATGACTGGTTAAACCCCCTGACACAACAAGAGTGTTCATTGCTGAGTAAAGTAAAAATAAGGTGTTGATTATAAAGGTTAAATCATCTAACAGGAAAAATGGGGTACATCCCTGTGTGAAGCAAGAAAGAGGTTTTGATTTTGAAAGCAAGCCCTCCAAAAGTGAAATGGGAGTTCACTGTTGTACAACATATGAAAACGTGTACAGTCTTGGTAAATGTTTTGTAAATTGCCTGCTCTGAAAATGAGAGGCAAAATAATTAATAGGGAAAACAATAAGTGTGCTGTTGTCAAGAAAGTAAAGCAAAACTCTTCCAAGGTGCAACAATATGAGTTCTTAAAAAGGTAGTGTTGGACAATTAAGTCCGGGGCATTGGAACTGGGGTGCTTTTCACCAGTGCATCTCTAATGGGCAAGAACAAATAAATGGTCTGCAGTCATGCAAAGAGAAACTTAGTGGAAGTAAGGATACTGGTTCTGGTTCTAAGAGACCTGGAATAGGTGATGGTGACGGAGACAAAATTCTGATTTAAAATTAGAAAATATTGTTAAGAAACAAGAAATTGTAGATAATGCGATGGATTGAGTGCTTTTGTCTGGTTGTAGCAAAAGACGTCTTCAGAATCTAACTAAACATCAGTAAAAACACATTTAAATCTTATTTGAACATTGTCACCTGACCCATTAACTAATTAAAATCTAAAACAATGATTCTAAATTTAAAGCAATATAGCCATGAATGGAAAAAAAAAGAATTCCTTATTTCCAATGAGTAAGAAGGTCACACAGAAAAAACAGTCAGTAAAAACTAAATAAAAACTCCAGCCAAGCTAGAACTTCCACTGAGTGACCTCTCAAACTTCTTGTATCAGAGGCACATGGGATATATGCAAATGACCCTAATGAACATCAGGTGTTTCAGTGATATGGCAATTCTGAATGCCCATGACTTATTTCTTTTTAAGTAATTTCAATGGAGAATTTCTTAGTTTTTACTGATTGTTTTTTCTGTGTGACCTTCTCACTCTTTGTTTTAGTTTGTTAGTTGGGATATTTTGCAGTCACCCTAATGGTAATGGACATCAGCTGGTTACAACAACCTTGTGTTTCTTATGCTTAGTCAAAGACTCTGCTTGTGCTGTGCTGATGAGGTCATCACAAGAATGAAATATGCATATCAACAGCTACTTGGATTTGGCTTTATTGGCCTGAAATTCTCCTTTGAAATGGCTTAAAAAGAAATAAGTCATGGGCATTCAGATTTGCCATATAACTAAAACACCTGATGTTCATAAGGTCATTTGCATATATCCCATGTGCCTCTGATACAAGAGGTTTGAGAGGTCACTCAGTGGAAGTTCTAGCTTGGCTGGAGTTTTCATTTAGTTTTTACTGATTGGTTTATCTGTGTGACCTTCTCACTCTTTGTTTTAGTACCAAGAGGAAAGTAAAGCTCCTTAGAGATAGCAACCAAATTTATGAACTTATGAGAGAGTCCATGACACTGAGAACTATATATAATGCTGGATAATGACAGTACTATACAGGCTTCCAGTTATTGCTAAGTATTGCGAAAGTTAGAAGAATAACCTTTTGCAAAGGGATATGTGGCCAGTTGAGGTGGGATCTAGCTAGTCAATGGTGCTCATCCACACCAGTCTGATCTGGACTGGTCATTTAGTACAGTGCCTCCTGGAAACTGCTGTGGTGCATATGGAACTGCAGTTTTGGGGTAGTCTCCAAGGATGATCCACTCCTGCCCTGAAAAGAAGATATCACATCCCTTCCTATAAAAGGAGAGTGAGAAAGGAGGAGAGAGATGTGGGAAGCCCTGATGACAGGCACAAAAGCAGGAGCCTGTGCTGCATAAGACTCGGTATCGGACATGTTGGCCTTGTTGGTAGAGAAAGGAAATATTTTAGAATCACACAGCTTGGAGCCTGTAAGGAGTAAAACCGATTATTAAAAAGTTTTGCCTTAGAGTTCATTGACCAGAAAAGATTTCCAACTATATGACATTATTTTTTGAGAGGCATTTTGAACTAACATTGCCAAATTGCCAATTCACTATAAATGAAACACACTTAATTACACAGAAGTATCTCCAGTGGTTGCTAATATTACAGTACACACACACACACACACACACACACACACACACACACACAACACACACACACATATATATATATATATATATATATATATATATATATATATATATATATATGGGTCTACTGAAAAAGACCGAAAATCCACTTATTCGAAAATGAACAGTGGATCCTCGGTTATGCAAAAGTGCACTTAAGCGAAAGTACACTTCCATGAAGTACAGATCAACGAACCACTAAAGAACACAGGTGCTGAAGCACACTATAGTGGGGAAAGGGAATTTACGTGTTTCCCCACTTTAGTGTGATCTCAGAGTTGGTATATTTAAGTACGGGGGTATGGGGGGTGCAGGGGAGCTTGCCTCCCTGCAAAACCAATGTTTCTCTGTTCTTTATCGGTTCATTGAACTGATGTTCACAGAAGTGCACTTTCGCTTAAGTGCAGTTTCACGTAACCATGGGTCTACTGTTTATTTTCGAAAAATGTAGTTTTCGATTATATACAGTAGACCCATATATATATATATATATATATATATATATATATATATATATATATATATATAAAGGCAGATATATTATATGGGTGCTGTGTCATGTATCTGTCATTTTTTTGTGCATTATTGATATTTATTTTAATATTAGTTCTGCTTGTCCAACAGTGCATATTTGGCATCTATTTCTCATACCTTCAAGCCAATTCTTCTTATTTATAATTAGCTAAGTTTGCAGATGATTATAAATTGGGTGCTGTTAGTTATTCAGTGATGCACAATTGTTCCAACATTAATTAGACCTTTTTAATAATTGGCGAATTGACAATGGTCTCAAATTAAATGTAAAAACAAAACATTGCATAGTATATTTTAGTAAGCAAAATATTTTCACATACCATATAGGTTACATTCCCCTCAAATCAGATACTGCTGTAAGTGATGTAGGTACTCTTGCTGATAGTTTCTTATCATTTGACCCTCACATCTCCCCAGTAGTTCGGAAAGCCTTCTGTCTGGTTTGCTTAATTTCCAAAGGCATCTCCACTAGATCCAAAGAAGTCTTGATTACAGTTTACTTATGTCATATTTGACTCATTATTAAATATAATGCACATTTGCCACATATCTGTCTAGACATATAACTCAACTTGTGAAACCTCAGAGACTGATAACTAAAAAGTGACCTTGAAAAACTCAGTTAATCAGAACAGATTGTATGCATCTCTCAGCACTAAGTTTCTTATAAACATCTCCACAGAGATCTGTGTCTGGCCTTTCAGGCCATAAGAGACTCAACACTCTTTAACCTCCTTCCTTCACAGAACAAATGGTACCTCAAATACCATGTTAAAGGAACTAAACCTTCATCAACAGGTAAATAAGACACAATGACGTGATTTATTTATACCCCAGTAATCTATTCCTTCTGGAACAATCTTCCACTACATGGCAAATAGAGAAACACCCTTACTGTCTTCAAGGTAAACCTAGATAATTGAATAGATAGCTGGAAATACTCCCCTTGTTTATCTTGGAATAGGAGGTACTGACTAAGCTTGGAGTGGTCTACAGGCTGATTGCCTAGTACGTAACTATGAACACATGAAACTATAAATAAGTAACGAGAAGTGGGACAGCAAAAAAGTGAGAAAAAGTAGAGATTGGGACTTGGATAAAAACACAAAGAGGATTCCAGAAGTAGAACTGGTATTTGAGAAACAAGCAACTGTAAGGACCAAGGAGCCCAGACTTGTTAGGCAAGGTCAGCAAGAATGAGAAACGCTTATCCAAGGAACTAATGTTATGCTATATTGACAGTACTGAACAGAATGAATGTAATATCTCAATTTAGCTTTAAAAGAAAAACATGGCTGTTGCCTAGTTGTACTGTGAAGCTTGTTCTTCCTACATACATACATACATACATAAATACATACATACAAATATTTCAAACATGGGAATTAATGCCATTTTAGCTTGCCAATATACCAAAACACTTGTTCCCATAATAAGCCCCCAGGCTGTTCTTAAAAAATATCTAAACTAGCTACTCTGTCAGAGAACCAGTTAGTACACTTCTTATTCCAATGGAATCTTTTTTTAGTTTTTCCAAGTCTTTTTGGTTTCTAATAACATGACGGGAATGGATCCCATTCCTATGTCAAAATAAGATTAAAGTTCTTGATGTCAGCCAGAAGTGCTCTTCGCAGCACCCACAATGTGCCCAGTAATGACTCCTTCTCCAGTTTGTATAGGGTTACATGTGTTGATAACATGTCTAGATATGATTGCAGATTCTTTTTTATAAGACCCGTTGCTCCTACTTCTATTGGAACTGTCTGGGTATCTTTCTTCCACATTGCTCTCGTTTCTGCCTGCAAATCCTGATATTTTATGACTTTGTGTCTCTCTCTATGTAACACACTGTAGTCACTGGGTATGGCGATTTCAATGATCAATGCTACTTTTGTCTTCTTTTCATGGACCACTATATCTGGTTTTCTGGCATCTATCTTTTGAGCTGTTGGTAATGGTTGATCCCATGTGATCACCCATGAATCTCCTACATAGGCTGTCTGATGATTCTCTAGTACTTTTTGATAACCCCAAACATTCCCAGAGGTATTTGTCTCTAAATGCCCTACATACCTGAATAAGATCACCTCTTAGATATCTGTAAGAGACACTGTACAAGTTCAGATACTTTAGTGTTTCATAATAACTTACATTTTCACATCCATGGATGCCCTTGGTATATTTCTACTGTACTCTTTCAGGTTTACTCATGCTTGTTTTCCTATAGGGTTTCCATATTGTTATTCCATACTCAAGTTTGTGTCTAATGTAACTAACAAACAATGACTTCATCATTTTTGATTTGCTAGATTTTATAAATCTTTTTATACAACCTATAGTTCTATAACTATCATTAACCAACTGATTGATATGATTAGAAAAGCTCATAGTTGAATCTTCCCATATACCCAGGTACTTAAATAAGTCTACAGTTTCAATCTGTGTGCTGCATTAAATATTTAATTTTCAGTTTATGTCTCCTAAATCTCATATGCTAAGTTTTTGATGTATTTATCAACATATTATTCTCATGTTGCCAAATGGTCAATTTAGTCAAGTTATTTTGCAGACATGCCTTATCTGTAACACATGTAATCAATTTACCCAAGTTCAGGTCTTCTGCATATAGACTGTAGAACACCTCAGATGGAAAGGTTAGGTGTGAAAGATACACTCTAAACAAGTAAGGGCCTAGGACAGAACCCTGTGAGACACCCTGACTGTAACCAATGATTTCATCTGTCTAGTTGCTGTATGATACTTGCCATGTCCTATTTGTAAGCCATGCAGCTATCCATCTTATCAAGAGTACATCAATACCTAGTTGTTCTAATTTATTGATCAGTATTTTATGTATGACCCTATCAAATGCTGAAGTTAAAGCTATATAAATTACATCACAGCACATTTTTTCATGCATTGCTGTTTATATTGTTATAGAACATCATGTTACAGGTGGTAATAGATCTATTTTGAACATCTGCATGTTGATACAGTATATAGTTTCATGTCCCAGCATATCCATTTCTGACAATAACTTATCCAAAATTACCATTCTCCATTATTTTTCCACTACATGAAAGTAGACATGAGTCTATATGACTCTGGGTTTGTCCTACCCCCCCCCCCACTTTCCCTTAAAGCCAGATTTAATAAGTGCATGTCTACAATTTTGAGGAATCTCCCCATATTTATATGACCTAGTGAATAATAGATCTAGTGGTACCGTAAGTTCTTTCTGAAGTGTTCTTGGGTCATTGTTACTAATTCCATCTCCTCCCTGTGCTTTGTTTGGATCTAGTTTGCACAGTTCTTTTTCAATGTAATCTAAATTGATTTCAGTATCTGAGGTTACCTGGATGTCACTAGGATGACTTATCACCCTTTGTGAAGCCAAACTCTTTTGCATAAGATTTTGTAAATATATCTATAATCTGTTGTGTCTGGCAATAAATTTTAGAATCTGCACATAGTTTATCAATTTGTATGTCTTTACTCTTCCACATCTTATGTATCTATAAAAAGTTTTCCTGTTATGCTCAATATCTTTATATACATTTTCTTCAAAATTTTCTTGATCTTGTCTCATATTATGCTTAATGTGTTTGTCCCGCTTGTTTATTTCAGTTTTCAAAGTTGTAGTTCAGCCTCTCCTTCATTTCTAATATTTTTTCTCTCACCTTAATCAGATATATTGTTCTTATGGAAATATACCCCCCTTACATTGTATAGCTAAATCCTGATGTTAAACATTTTTTTTTAATTTTTTGCACTCAAACAATTTCTCTTTTCAAACTTTTCACATTCCATCTGCAGATTTTCCACCGAGCACCTCACTCCAGTTAGTTTTACATAGTGACTGTTTCGCTTCCATATAATCTATAATTGACCTTCTGTGCATTGGTTTAGATTTCAGTTTGGCAGAATTATCTAACAACAAATTAACCTTTATAACCCCATGACCACTACACATCAATGGTGATAAAACTTGACTTGAAGTAACAGTAATTTCTTTAGGAACACAGTGTCTAGTATGTTCCATCCCCTGGTAGGTGTTTTTACAATCTGAAGCAATTGTTGTTCCTGAATATACATTGTGAATAATTTCCTTACTGATATTGGTGAATCAATATTATTCCAGTCTGTATATGGTAAATTTAAGTCTCCAGCTAATATTATTTTTTCCCTCCTGTGTTTCATGCAGGAAATGTATGCATTCCTCTAGGTCATCAGCACTTCACCTTGGTGGTCTACACACTCCATCAACTGCTATATGTCCCAGGGTTGTGTTTATTGTCACAGTTACACAGTCTATAGTATTGGTGTTATCAGTGAACATGTAATAATCACAGGTCTCAAAACTCTTTAATCCCTATCATAATACATGCATCTGAATTTTTGTTAGAAGGTGTATTACAGTAAAACATTTATACCATGACAGAATTGGTTTCCAGTAATTGTTCTTTAGCCATGCTTTACAAGCAATAACAACATCAATCTTGTAGGAACGTAGTGAAGTTTCCAATAAAAAAACTTTATTAGTAATGCTCCTAGCATTAACAACCATCAGAGAAGCTTCAAATGTTGCTATCTGAGGACTGTTAAAATTTCGACCTGGCAAAAATCCTGCCTAGTGTTTGTCAAATATTGCAAAATATCTGCTGCAAAAATTCTCTTCCTAGATCTTGACAAATGCACACCATCCTGTCTGAATACATGTGCCCAAAATGAGTCTTGGATTCTCTACACATTTCCTTTTTTTAAAACAGGACATTTTTTCAATGTAGGTATTTACCCAAAAAAACCCTTTCAGGCCACGGTACTGCAGTGGTTAGCATTGCCGCCTCACAGCAAGAGGTTCTCCGGTGCAATCCTCGGCTCGGGTGCTTTCTGTGCAGAGTCTGCATGTCCTCCCTGTGGTCGCGTGGGTTTCCTCCAGGTGCTCTGGTTTCTTCCCACATCCCAAAGACATGCTGTATTTGGATTGGACACTCTGAATTGGCCCTAAGGCATGAGTGTGTGTGTGTGTGTGTGTGTGTGTGTGTGTGTGTGTGTGTGTGTGTGTGTGTGTGTGTGTGTGTGTGTGTGTGTGTGTGTGTGTGTGTGCCTTCTGTGGAAGGTTGGGCACCAGGCTGGCAATTCAACACCATAAAAAACTCCACTGCCAATCATGAGCGGACAGGTGATCTGCTGTGGTGCCATAATAATAGTAATAAAAACATAGTGGCAAAATTGAAACTTTTGGACTACAAGCTGCTTAAAATTTGTAAACTACAGCTAGAATTTAATTATTTCAATGAGTGTCTAAAAGATAAGATTGTACCAAAGGGGTTATGATCATGGCAATACCCTACGGGGTAGTAACTGCTTCTGGTTTTCACTTGGATCTCATTAAACTGTTTAACAAGCACAATCTTGAACTATTATAACTGATGTCCCATCACTATCAATTGTGGATTGACAATTTGATAACGGAAGTGAATGCATTGGATGCTGACATTAAATACGATTTTGACTATCTGAGATACCAGTATGAATATAACAGGACATTCACGAGTATCAAACAACAAATACTTAAACTTAAAGAAACAAAGCATAAAAAACTACAGAGAGATTGGAAAGACTACAATAATGGGGTAGCCTATCCGAACCCTCCTCCATCTCAAAAGTGGAATGTGATTGGAGGGAACCATTAAGGTACACCCCACCAAGGTAATACATGTAACGGGAACATTGTACGGAATATGTCACCATGTCCTAATGCAAGTAGACTACTACACAACCAGCAAACGGAGTCGCATTATACTGAGGACAACACCATATAAAATGAAAGCGAGCCCACACAAGAGAATACGAGTAATTCTAATAACCAAAATTTTCACAAACCCGGGAAACAAATGTACCAGCAACAACAACATGGAAACCAACAGGTTTACAACACTCGGAGGAATAACAAAAACAAGAGGTGACAGAGTGTTTAGGAGAAATGACTAGGCAGAATTACGTGAGTAATACAGACAATATGCGAACTTGTAAGATTATCTTAAACAAAGAGAATGACTTTAAAATTTATAATTATAATAACTTGGAAATTTACCCTTCTCTCGTGGAAGTTTTGTACCTTCTAAATCAATGGAGTTGGTTAACTTGTTGTTGGACTTTAAAAAAAACAAATGCGGAAAGCACTCACCCTCTAAATGCTGTAAAGTTAATACAGCACAGCAAAAAAAAAAAAATGCTCTAAAAAAAAAAAAAAATCCCAAATGATCCACTTGCTGTTATTGGCAGAAATAGCGTTCAATCAAAAATCAAAAAAACAAAAAAACAACCACAACTTTTTAGCCCCGTTTGTAGGCTTTTCAAAGTGTACATTTTTTTATCCAAAGAGCATTTTTTTTTTTTTGCGTTGTTTGCTTAATTTTTCAACAGAGTGAGGATTTATTTTTCTGCATTTGTTTTTCTTGTTTATTGCTTTCTGCTTACTGGGTTGTTGTTGGACTTTAAAATATACATTAGGAAATTGAATTTGTGCTTGTTATTTGGTAATAACGAGAGCCTAGTGGAACGACCATTGTGTATTGCTAGTACATTTAACCCCCCTGAGCACCCTACACTTACACTCTTTGAAAAGATGTGTGAAATGGATTTAAGAGCTTATAGCAGTGAAACAACTAAAAGAAACCTAAAATGAACTTAAGTAGGGTAGATTATGAAGAACTAATTAAATTTAAACTGCAACCTGTCCGGGTTATGAAACCGGATAAAGGTGGAGGACTGGTTGTTATGCACACAGAACAGTACAAAGAAAAAATGGTTAGTGTCCAGGAGAGTGAAGCTTATATTAAGGCTAGTTTAAACAAAGTCAATACAGCTTACAATAGGATACATATGTACCTTGATGACTTGTTTACGGATTCTTTGATTGATATTAATGTTTACAACTTTTCGTCAATACTATCACCCAGGACACCGGTAATGTTTGGGGTGCCCAAAATTCATAAAAACTTGAATAACCCACCTATGCACACATTAGTAGATGCAAAACAATCAATTACTTATTCATGCTCTAAATTTATTGACTCCATCCCAAAAAAATATGTTCAAGAAGAGACCCAAAGTTGTAAAGACTCATGGTCATTTCTTGCTAACATTAATGAACTTGATTACATGAGCCAATATAATTTTTTAACTATAGATGTCTGTGACTTATATACAGTCATCCCACATGACACAGCCATCGAATGGGTCACGGACTATATGAAATTGAGAGGGGCATCAAATGATGAGATTAGGCTTATAGAACAACTATTGGATATTGTTTTATCTAATAATTATGTTTAACAATGAATATTATTGACAGAAAGTGGGAGTGGCGATGGGGTCCCCATGTGGTGGCAGTTTTTCCAATTTAGTTTTGGCTCATTGGGAAAAGCATACCATCTTTACTGAAGGACCCATCCATGACAGCATTTACTTTTACACCCACTTTCTTGATGCTATTTTTATGATTATAAAAGGAGAGGAAGATTTGGCTATCAGATTAGTTAATGCATTTAATTCATCTACGTCTTTTTTAAAATTTACTAGCCATTTTCACACAGACAATATATCCTACTTGGACATTGATCTGAGTAAAGATCAGATACATAATAAATATATAGCCTGGATCTACCAGAAACAGACTTATTCTAATTCCTTCCTGCGCTATACCAGCAGTCACCCTTTCCATCAGAAGAAGTCTGTGGTTAAGGGACAGCTGGTACGAGCAGCAAGAATGGTGACTGTATGGGACTCAGGAGGACTTAGAGGATGAATGTAAGAATCTTAAACAGATGTTCTTACAAAGAAGTTACCCAAATCAATTAGACACTGAGTTAATTGTTGAAGTTAAAACTAAAAGGATTTGTGGTTACTACAACCCAATTCTAAGGGGAAAGGTTACCACTAGCACTAACACAGTTAATTATGTAGAGCAAGCACTGTTGAATAGGGCTAACTCAGATGGTGAACAAGGAAACATCTTTGAACACACTTTTGAGACCATAAAGTCAGACAAGAAGTACCCCCTTAGCCTAATCATTACCTTTAATATAGATTCCAAGGAAATAAGACGAATATTATGTAAAAACTGGGAGCTATTTAGGATGGAGAAAGAAATACAAGACAAGGTGGGTAACCAGTTATGTATTATATTTAGGAAAGGACAAAATCTGAAAAACATGATGGAGAGAAACACAAACATTTTAAAGCGCAACCCTGGAACTTACAGATGTGATGCTTGCAACCAATGTAGACACATCGACACAGGGACTAAATTTACTATTAGGGGGTCAAACATTTTGTACTAGGGACAAATTTAACTGCAATTCGAAATCCATAGTGTATTTAGCTCAGTGACAACTGTGCCCAGTCTTCTACATTGGTAAAACCGATCGTAAATTTAAAGAAAGGGTGTATGAACAAACCTATTACATAAAGAAGAACAAAATAGACAGTGCTTTGGCAAGGCACACAATGGAGCATAGGTGACATTCTTTTAAATTCCGAGTAATCGATAATGTAAGATCAGATAATCAAGGAGGTCCTACCAGTTTACTACTTGAAAAATTAGAATTAATGTGGCAACTTAGGTTGAACTCGTACTCATACCCAGGATTGAATGATTTTTGTTCGATGTCGTGTGTATTAAAACTTAAAAGTTTATTGAGTTAAGAGTTCACTACAAGCCTATTTGTGTATCTGAACAATAATATTATTCTTGTCACATATTAATGTTTGTGATGTCTCTATGATGTTAATTTATTCTAGGTTTGTACAATATTGTACATATAGGGCTAGTTATGTATGATGAATTATTGATTTTAATTTATAATTTTAGTTTTGGACCTACAATTTTATTTATTTATTATTTATTTATTAACATTTGTTAACCGGGAGTGTCCGACTGGACGTAGGTCCATTTTCAGCGGAGGCCCGGGGAGAAAAGCTCCAAGTTTTTTATATGCCTTGTATTCCATGACTGATGATAGGTAACTATTTTTGTTAGAGTCGTATACAATACTTAAAAGTTCCCTAAGGATTGGATATTGGTGTATGTTTAATATATATAATTAAGGTCTAAGTCTTATTAATGTTTAGAAAGGTTTATTAACAGACACTTGTGTTGCATGGTTTTAGACGTAGGTATGTTATTTAAATGATTTTAACTTAAGGCGAGAATATTCACTACAAACTAGTGATTATTTAAAAATTTAATAATTGTTTAATACGTAACTTACATGCTATTTAAGAAAGGAATGGTGTATAGCAATTTGTCTGATGGAGTTTAGCCACTGGGCTAAACGAAAAGTGCTTTACTGGATTGTGTTTTGTGAATAAACGATGTGGTTTTGGCGTACAGCCCAGTTTTTTTGTTTTCCTTCAGTTTGTGTGTTTTTATTCCACTGTGGTGACCCCTAACCAGGAAAATCCAAAAGAAGAAGAAGAAGATTCATGGTGACCTGACTATCCTTTCTTTAGGTGATTTGTAAAAAAAATATCCTAACACCAGTACAAGCTATACTATCTAGATGGCTGTCAGTTCCCTACTAACAGTCAGAGAATCCTTGCAGATGAGATCATTTGTACCAACATTTATTTATTTATTTATTTATTTATTTATTTTATTTTACATTTGTTAACTGGGTAGTGTCCGACTGGGCCATGGAGCCCATTTTCAGCAGAGACCCATGGAGAAAAGCTCCACAAACACACTTATTGTACAGATAGACAGACAATATAAAAATCAGTCTTCTTCTTTCGGCTTTTCCCAGTTAGGGGTCACCACAGTGGATCATCAGTGTGCTCATGATTGGCAGTGGAATTTTACAGTGTCGAATTGCCAGCCTGGTGCCCAACCTTCCACAGAAGGCACACACATGCACACACTCACACCTAGGGCCAATTTAGAGTGTCCAGTCCACCTACTGCATGTCTTTGGGATGTGGGAGAAAACCGGAGCACCCGGAGTAAACCCACGTGACCACAGGAAGCACATGCAGACTCCGCACAGAAGGCACCCCAGCCGAGAATTGAACAGGAGAACCTCTTGCTGTGAGGCAGCAACGCTAACCGCTGCACCACCGTGGCCGCCGAGACAATATAAAAATCAATGAAATCATAAAATTAAACATCAGCAATAATACACTTAATACAAGACTAATACATGTATATTCCAGTTGAGCAGACTGATAAAAATTAAGATGTTGCTAGCATTGTTGATATTGAAACAAAAAGTTAAATTGTTTGAGAGAGGGGCAACAGTGTCATAGGTTGTAACCCACTTAAAATGTCAGTGAAAACTGCAAAGCTAGCATTCTAAAATGGGCTGGAGCAAGTAGGATAAAAGTTGCTATTAGAGGGAATGAGAAAAAGTTGATTGGGAGGGGTTTATTATCCAGGAGAGCAGCTGGAGCACAACCACCTAGACTTGAGATGTTCTCTGGTTTTGGTTTTAAAGGCAGAGTAGTTGAGAGTGTTTTGGATGTGTTGGGGGAGAACATTCTAGGCCTTAGCTATTTTATTAGAGTAGAGACCGTCACCATGGCAGTTGTGTGACTCGGTTGTTGTTAGCATCATTCTGTCAGAAGATCTAAGGGGCCTAGTATTGACACGTGGTTTAACTAGGGAGGACAGTGAAGGGCATTGGTTGGGGCTGTGAATGATTTTGTGTGCAAAGGTGAGATGGTGCAATGTTAACAGGTTGGGAAGCTCGAGCCAATTCAGTTGTTGGAGAGCAGAGCAGTGATGAGATTTATGAGGATGATTCCTGTCAAATTTTGCAATTTTATTACAGCAGGATGATAGGTTGTTAAGGTCGGTTTTGTGGAGGTTTGTGAATATGTGTGAACAGTAGAGTAAGTGGATAGAAGTTAGGATCTAGCAGTGGCTAGTCTGGCTTGGTTTGTAAGGAAAGGTTTAGCATGGTAGAGATTTCCAAGTTTAGCATGGACTTTTTTAATTGACAGGGAAATGTGTATATCAAATTTCAGCCTGTCATCTATGGTAACACCTAAGAGTTTGGTGTGGTTTGTGGATTCAATTGCAGTTCCATTGGTGGAATGAATTGTGATGGATGGAGAGTGGTTACTGGTTGGTATGTTTGTGAAAAACATCAGTTTGGTCTTTTTGGGGTTTAGAATGAGATTGAGGCTGGAGAGGTAGGTTTCTATTTCCTGAAATGCTTTTTGTGTCTTATCTTGTAGTTCTTGTTGGGTTGGGGCAGAGCAGATAAGAGATGGATCATCTGCGTATTGTATGATTATTGCAAATTGGGTTGCTGAGTTTATATTATTGGTGAATAGGATAAAGAGGAGGGGGCCGAGTATGGATCCCTGGGGTACACTTGTGGACACTGGTAGCAGAGGAGAGAAACTTTTCTCCCATTTGGTGGCCAGATTATGGTCAGATAGGTAGCTTTTAAACCATGTAAGAGTGGATGAACTGAGATGGTAGGTAGCAAGTATGCTTAGGAGACGCTGGTGGGACACAGTGTCAAATGCCTTTGACATGTCAAGGAAGATGACTGAGACTAGGAGACTATTGTTCATGAGGTGATGGATGGTGTCAGTAAGTAATATTAAGGCTGTATTAGTACTGTGCTTGGGCCTGAAACCATGCTGGGTGTGGGATAGTAAGTTGTTATTGATAAGGTGATTTTGGAGTTGGCAAATGCATTTCTCTAGGATTTTAGACAAGGGTGGGAGGATGGCAATGGGTCAATAGTTTGTGATTTCCCTGGAGGGGCCACCCTTGTGGAGGGGAATGATATGTGCTATTTTCCAGAGGTGAGGTACATATTGTTCTGAGATAGAATGATTGATGAGAAGAAATATAGGATAGGCAATAGATGGGGCAGTAATGTTTAAGAATTCATTGAGGAGTTGGCCTGCAGCTAGGCAGCTTGGCTTAAGTTTGCTGAGGAGCTTTTTTATAAAGGAGGTTTGGACAGGTTTGAAAGAGAAAGAGGTAGAAGTGTCAGAGGTTGTGGGGGGTATTGAGAGAGGTAGGTTTTGGTGGTTATCTAGGAGGGAGGTGATAGAGTTAATAAAGTGGGAGTTGAATTGGGATTCTATGGATTTGAAAGTATTGGATGTGGTGGGGGTGGGGTTGGAGGTTTTACCTGGGTTAAGGAGGTGGTTAATAGTTTGCCAGAATTTGCAAGGGTTGTGAAGGTGCCTTGCTTGAGAGGTATGGAAGTATTGTTTTTTTTTTGTCATTTTTATGGATTTTTTTTGTTTTGTTCCTTAGCTGCTGGCATTTGGTCCAATCATTTTTGTTTTTGGTGGAATGGTGTAGGGCTTTAGCTTTGTCTCTTTGTTTGATGAGAAGGGAGAGCCAAGGTAGTTGTTTGGATTTGATACATATTTTTCTTATGGGGGGCCAGACTATTTAGGAGTTCAAGGAATTTGCTATTAAAATATTCAACTGCAAGGTCCAGGTTGAGTGTTCTTAGGGGTGACCAATCACACTGCTGTAGCAGTAGGTTGAAAGCATCCGGGGAGAAATGTTTTTTACAGTGGGTGTATTTGATGGGTGAGATAGGTTTGGTTTTAATTCTTTTTTTTAGTAAATAGGTGGGGGAGTGATCACTAAGGCTGATTGGTAGGCAGCCACCTTGGTCATTCAGGTTGGATTTGTTGGTCAATATCCAATCAAGTAGTGATTCTTTTTGTGAGTGTTTGGCAGTACGAGTGGGACCGTTTATGATTTGGGTATAGTTGTATAGACTGATAAAGTTACTAGGGCAGTTGGAAGTGCAGGTAAGCCAGTCTAGATTAAAATCACCCAGGATGATAGCTTCTTGATTGAAAGTGGTGCAGGACCAGGAGAGGAGATGCTCAATGTTGGGAAGGCTCTTACCTGGGGATAGGTAGATGGCTATGATAATCATGGTTTTGTGTGAGTTAATATGTAGGCGTGAAATTAGTAGTTCAGCGTTAGGGATGTCTGGTAGGGTCATGTTTACTTTCTCTAGTTTAGGAGAATCTTTGAACATTATAGCTATGCCACCACCTCTTTTGTTAAGTCTGTCTTGCCTTATTATGTTGTAGTTTTGGGTAATTTCAGGGTCCTTGATGTGAGGTTTTAGCCAAGTTTCAGTAATAATGGCTATGTCAGGAGAGTAGGTTGTTAAGGTAGCATGGAATTCTGTGATCTTATTAACTAGACTTCTTATTAAAGTTGGTGATAAGTAAGTCAAATTTGTAAATGACTGGTAGGGGGGTAAGTATGTTAGTGGTAAGGGTGCTGTAGCTTGAGGTATTTAGGGTGGGGTTGGGGAGTTGTCTTAGTGGTTTGTTTGTGCTATAGCTAGGGCCAGGATTAGGATGGATATCTGCAAGCAGCTTAATGTGAGTTAAGGAGTGTAGTAGTATGTGCACTAGTTTGTTTTTTATGAGGTGATATCTGAAAGTGGGGGCAGTTGGGTAAGAGGATTTTATGTGAATAGGATGGTAGAGAAGGGGGTAGGTAAAGGACTAGTGTTGTGTGCTGATTTGAGTATATGCATTGTTTAGGGGTGTAAGTTGGTTGCTAGGTAGAGTGGGGGAACTATAGTATTGGATGTTATAATTGTGAAGGTTGGTAGAATTATAGGCTAGGAACAGAAGGCTTGATAGTATGGAGTAGTAAAGATGCATTTGGTAAGAGATCATGGTTGCATAGGTTACAGAGATAGGGTGGGAGTGGAAAAGGTTGAGTGTGGTAGAGAAGACAGCAGTGGGATGAGAATGTGAGCTGTTGCAGCTATAAGGAATTGCAGTGTAGAGGTAAGTAGGTAGGAGTGGTGAAGTGGGTGGAGGGAAGATTAAGGGTAGCACTGATTGGGCAATTGTGTAGAGGGTGTGGTTAGCAAAATGTATAAATGTAATGATACAGGGGGTGGGTGGGAATGGGGGTAGGGTAGGGGAGCGGAGTGAGCCTGACCAGAGTGAGGGTGAACAGAGTGAGTTGAGCCAGAAACAATCAGGGAGGTAAGGATTATTCTCTGTAATCCATTTTATTATGTATTCCTTACTCTTTTTCCTTCTACAGAATGAATAAAAACAGATCCATACTTCCTCACATTAAGGCATTTCAAGGCTTGTCTCACATCTTATATTTTTGCTCCTGGTAAGCATTACACTATTCAATGTTCATTTATCTTATCTGTAAATATAAGTATCAATTCCTCTAATAATTGAATCTCCAATTATAAGAATATATTTTCTGATCAGCTCTGAAGAATCTTCAACTTCTTATACAGTAATATCTGCTCTATCAATTGCTACAAAGGATAGATCTTCATCACAATTAGTCTTAATAATCCCACTGTTTTCATTGTGTAATAAATTCTACATCCATCTGGCATTGTAAATCTACAACTTGAGCCATATAGTCAACATATGTCTTTCTTAGTTTCATAGATTCATAGGTTCATAGGTTGGTACTAGGCTATCGGCCTTAGGGCCTATACAAGCCTGGCCATAACAATTCCCTGGATATTTCTTCCCACAATATTTACTTCCCTGGACCCCTGTCTAGCAGGGTGACTGATGTGATCCCCGCGGTAAATTTCCTATCTTCCATCCAATCATCAAGGTTCCTTTTGAAGAGGGTCAAGGAGGCCCTCTGCTTGACATCTATGGGCAGTCTATTCCAGAGTATGGGGAGTCTCTGGGTCAGGAACCTATCCCTCCAGCATGTTTTGTTTATTGTGATGAAAATGTTTAGATCCCTGGAGCATGTGGCTCTGAGGGAGTGGGATTTCTTTACGTGGAGCATTCCAACAGCTCAGGGTTTGACATGGCCTTGTATGTTAAACAGAGATTGCCTCTGAGTAGACGATATGCCACAGAGTATAGCTGGAGTTTTTTTAGATGGTCAGCATAGGGCATCTGCTTTAGGCCTGTGATTCTTTTAGTGAGGTATTTCTCCAGCCTTTCCAGCTGTTGCAGATGTCTTGTGAGGTTCATACCAAATGGGGTGTTGTACTCTATAATGGGTCAAATGAGGGAAGGGATGAGTACAGTGGGACAATGACCTCCTTTTTTCTGGATGAAAAGCCCTTCGTGATAAGGTGTGCCACATAGAAGGATTTCCTGACTGTTGTGGCGATCTGATTATCGAAGGTGAGACCAGTCTCCACCTGTGTCCCCAAGTCTCTCATCACACTTTCGGTGTTTAGTATACTGCCACCTATGTGGTAATTCATGGGTACATGTTTTTTCCCAAAGGGGATAACTACACATTTCTTGGCATTGAGCTTGAGCCCATGGCTCTGGCACCAAGCATCTGTTTCTGTAAGGCCCTTTTGTAGAATATCCACATCATTTGGGGATTCAATAATGGTCCCCAGTTTGCAGTCATCTGTGAACTTTGTTAGCCAGAGTCCCTTAGTGTTGGCCTGTACTTCAGAGAAGTAGATGCCAAACAAGAGCGGTCCCAGGACTGAACCCTGAGGTACCCCACTTGTCACTTGTCTGGAGCTGGATTTGGAGTCAGCTACTTTCACAGTCTGGGTTCTATCAGTAAGCCAGTTGGCAACCCATCGAGTGACGTAGGGATTTAGGCCCAGCTTAGTAAGTTTATCTATGATTCCAGAGAGGCAGATGGTGTCAAAGTTCATGGCGAGGTCCAGATAGGCTGTGTGGACCGCCTTACACTCGTCCACAGCTCTGGAGACTGATTCAAAGAAGTCAATCAGGTTCAGGAGACAAGATCGGCCCTTCACAAACCCACACTGGGTGGGGTCCAGTGTTTGAGGATTGCCAATGTCTTTGTTTATAAGTTCCATGATAATACGTTCCATGCCCTTGCAGATCAGGCACATCAGACTGATGGGATGATAGTTCCTGGGAGCCAAGGTTAACCCCCCCCCCTTGTGGAGTGGGATAACTGTAGCTGTGTGCCACTCAGTGGGCACAAAGCCTAAGGTGAGGCTATTATTAAACATGACACTTAGGTGAGGTGCCAGTTCATTTTCTAATTCATGTAGTACACAACCCGGGGTGTTGTCTGGTCCCATGGATGCTGTATTCTTAGCTTTGGAGAGTGCGGTTTCTACCTGTGTGGCCATGATTACCAGAATGTGGCAATTTTTTGGTATTGAGATGGGCTCTTTAGTGGGTGAGGGGGGGTGAAGTTGGGACTGAATCGATCTGCCAGGATATTGGCAATATTCTTGGGATCAGTACAATTAATGCCGTTCTGTTGTAGCTCAGAGCAGATCTGAGCATTGCCATTTAGATTCTTGACTTAACTATAGAATGCCTTGTGGCTGTCTTTGGAATCTTTGGCAATTTTATTTTCATAACTAGCTTTGGAGGATTTTATGAGGGATCTCAGCTTCTTACTGAGGCTGGTAAAGGAGTTTTTTGCATCCTGGGATTTTCGTCTTTTCTGCAACAGTTTCTTCCTTCTGTTGTATAGTTTTTTTATGACAGGGGACCACCAGATTGGCTTCCTTTTTTTGGAAGAGAGTGTCTTGGTTCTATTTGGGATGGCACAATTCATACACGAGTGGATGTGCTCGTACAGTGCCTTAGTGTAGGATTCAGCAGTCGAACGTTCAGCTCTCATCTGCATGGGTGTCATGAAGTTGGTCACTTCTGACTTGAGTAGCATGAAGTTGGCTTTGGAGAAGTTTTTTATGGAGGTTTCCTTACTGGGGGGTGGGGGTGGGATGTGGATGTCAAGGGTGATTTGCTTATGGTTAGACTTGACCAATGAGGGGTGACCGCTGGTGTGGGCCATCTATCTCCCATGTTGGTAATGACCAGGTCTAGGATACTGAAACCTCTCGTGGGACTATGGATTAGTTGATCCAGGCCACTGGAATTTATGAATTCCAAGAACTGTTGGGAAAAGGTGTTGGTACATGAGTAGTTTTCCCAGCTAATGGCAGGGAAGTTGGAATCACCCAGTATTAGGGTGTTTGGTTGTATCTTAATATTTTTTCCAGTATGTTTAGAAAGGTGTAGTGAGACTCTTGGGGCATGGTGGGGGATCTGTAGCAAGCTACAGTTTGGATTGCAGTCTTACCTAGTGTTAGTTGCACCTGGAGAATTTCAGATGCATTGTGTTGGGCAACTAGCCTGGAGGCATGAGTATCCTTGGTGAATATGGACACTCCTCCACCTTTAGTGTTTCGGTCTTGGTTTGGTGGCCAAAACATGTGGTAAGAGTTGTAGCCTGGTATGCAGGGGTGCTCTCTGGAGCCTTGAACCAGGTCTCAGTTACTGCACAGATATCGATGTTCTCCATTTTAGGAGTGCCTCAGGAGAGTGCATTTTGAGGTTTAGACTTCTAGCATTGAGTAGCATTACCTTCAGATTTTGTATGTTTGTACCTGTCACGGTGGTGGTTTTGTCCTTTGAACCTTGCCTAAAAAAGGCACTATAGGGGTGGCAACAGCTTTAGCCAGTAACCTGAATCCCAGGGGCGACAGGTGCAGACCATCTCTGGCAAAGAATTGTGGTTAGTCGATCATGTCGTCCCGGGCAGACAGATACTGGATCCCCTTTCAATGACACCAGAAGCTTAGCCAGTTGTTGAAGTCAATCATTTTGTCCTTATACTGTGGTATCATTCTGGGTGAATGCAGGATGCTACTCAGGACTGGGGTCATACCTGCCTGGGCCACATGTTCTGAGAGCTCTTCCATGTCTCTTTTCATGTAGTCCAGGGAGGTACGTCTCAAGTCATTCACTCCAACATGGACAATGACAGAGTCATATTTGTACTTGTTGTGGAGTGACTTGAGTGCATGCATTATGTGGCAGATCCTGACACCCAACAGGCAGCTGACTGTAATTTTCTCCTTGCTCAGCCTGCTGACTGGAAGATCAGTGTGTCTGACTATAGAGTTACATATGACTAAAGTGTTGGGTACATTGTCTTGCCTTAGGGGCTGTTGTTGGGTGGCACACTGGTGTTGTGAGCTATGTGTCACTTTGGTTGCAACTGGTGTTTATTTGCGTTTCAGCTTCAGAGGTCCTTGTTACTTGGGCAGGTTAATGTTCCGCATATGTGGGTTCAGCGTTGCTATGTGTGGGTGTTGATGGTGTGAGATTTGAAGGGCTAGGTGTTACTTGAGGTGTAGTGCAGGTGTTAACCTTCTCCTCTTGACTGTCTAGCACAATCTTGGCTGGAGAGAGCTTTGCTTCCAGTTTGGCTATGTAAGTGCATCTCTCGCAGGTTGTAGTGTTGGGTGGTAGGAGGAGAGGGTTGACTGTGTACATGAGGCAGTTGCTGCATTGCCCCAGTATGCCCAGATTCACCAGGTGGACAGGAGAAATCACTGGAAGTTGACCCTTGGACATACCTGTTTAGGTGCTTTTTTTGTAAAATACAAGAGCTGTTTTCCCTTACCTTTGCAAGGTACTTTGCAATTATAGGCTGTTTAGTGCCTACAATTAATTTCTCCTTTTTAACAAGGAGAGTTGAGTGCTTGTATCAGTTTAAGGCTTCCTAGTGTTTTCCAGCAGGTTCTAGAGCAAGTACTAGTCACAGGGGTTCAGATTTTAGTAGTACTACTGAGAAACCAGCCAGTTCTAAGGGAAAATTTGAAGAGCAGACATTTTGGCACCTGGAATAGTTTAACCATAGCCCCGCAAAGCTGGACGATGCGAAAAATGAGCAAACACACATGTTTTTTAAGCCAGTCTTCATCAGTAAGTCTAGATTTACTTCAAACAATGGTAAGCAAACCATCTAACTTTTGACACAAGGAACATAGATCACCAGTGTTATCAACAGTTACCTTTAAATATGCATAGCATTTATTACACTGTACAAGATATGTGTGCATTAGCAAATCATTAATTTCATAATCTTTTAATGAGTCCATATTCAGCTTCAAATGAATAAAATACTGTAAACGAAAAGAATAATCAAAATCAGCAATCACAGAAAGTTGAAAGGGATAGAAATCAGCCCAACAAGGCTAATAAAATTACAATTTCAGAGCTGGAAACCTCTCCTCTAGCATTAGATAGGCAGTACAATGCTCACCACTCCCACTGGTAAGCTGTAGGACTTCCCTCTACCACAGCAAGGTCTGGATAGCTCTGAACACAGAAAATAAAGTCCTGAAACCAGCAAAGCCTGGGATCAGGACTGGCTAGGAAAGGTGGGAAACGAGCAAACAAGATAGTATTTTATTTTTTTTGTTGTTGAAACAGGCTAAACAATGCAATAATACAGTAAATAAACACAGAAAAGGCTAACACACTTGAGTGTGTAGCCCTAAACAGTAAATGCAATTAAAACTTTACAAAATTAGCAATTTAAAACTTTTGAAATGAAGCAAGGCAAGTGCACAACTGAAAAACGATTTAAGAGGCAGTAATACAGTAGAATAAGTAGCTAGTCTACATATACAGAAAAGTCTATATATACAGAAAAGCAGCTAAAACAACACTAAAACAATTCAGATGCAGTGTAACCTAGAGCAATTGAACTGTAGCAATATTAAGGCAAATACAGTTTTAATAAATGCACTGAAATATACTCTATATTTCCAAAATGTTTGAGAAGCACAGTCAGAACACAAGGAGATTCAGGCAATTTTTTTTTTTTTTAGAAAGGGAGAAAGGAGGAACAGAGGGTAAGAACTAAGGGGGTTGGCCTTCTCAGATGTTCCCTCTGTATTAGGTAGAATGAGCTAATGACAGTCTTCATCATTAAGTCTAGATTTACTTCAAACAATGGTAAGCAAATCATCTAACGTTTGACACAAGGAACATAGATCACCATTGTTATCAGCAGTTACCTTTAAATATGCATAGCATTTATTACACTGTACAAGATATGTGTGCATTAGCAAATCATTAATTTCATAATCTTTTTAAGGAGTCCATATTCAGCTTCAAATGAATAAAATACTGTAAAAGAAAAGAATAATCAAAATCAGCAATCACAGAATTTAAAGAGAACTTAAATCAACTTCTATGACAAAACTCACGCAAGCAACATACAACTAAATACTAAAGTAGATAACAACAAATTTGTTCTAACCATACAAGTTCTGCAAGCCAGACAAAAGTTGTAATTTATAGCTGTCTAGGCTCCTTGGGATGGCTAGAGCTTGCCTGTCTGAAACATATCCCTTTATAACAACCAATACTGAAATTAAGGTAAAAACACAAAATATGAATCAAAATAAATATTGTTAACAACCCATCCCTTCCTACTACGTACAGTGAAAAACAATGATAACAAATAAATTATAAATTAAAATAAAACTTCTCTTACCAGTCAACTCCACAGTAAATCACAAACCAAGGTAGGACTGTTTAGATATGCTCATGATTTTCCTCTCTGCAGTCTATGAGATTTTATAGCTGTCTAGGCCCCTTGGGATGGTTAGAGCTTACCTGTCTAAAACATATCCCTTTCTAACAACCAACAGTGAAATTAAAGGTAAAACAACAAAATATGAATCAAAGTAAATCTTGTTAACAACCCATCCCTTCCTACTACGTACAGTTAAAAACAGCGATAACAAATAAATTATAAATTCAAATAAAACTTCTCTTACCAGTCAGCTCCACAATAAATCACAAACCAAGGTAGGATTATTTAGATATGCTCCTATTAGCACTACAGTTGATGAAGGTGGCATCACTGCTCCAGTTATGAGTTATTCTGTCTCTTGCACAAAGGCCACATTATAGAATACAAGGAAGGTGTAACAAGAGACAGCATGGCAATGTAAGGGACATTTATGTTACAAGTTCTTTATTTAGATTTGGGTGGAGCCAAGGAAAGGTAGTGCTGTAGTTCTAGCCAGTGGAGTAAGTGGGGAGTTCCACAATGGTAGGGTGATTTAAAGAATTAAAATGAAATATTGTAATTTTACTGTAGGCTGCCTCACACTTGATGACAACATAAGACTGGAAGATCTTGCTTACATATGGGACAAGTGTCAGTAACATCAGTAGCCTAGTTTTGATTGTCAGCCCTAAAGGTGTACAGCTGGATACTTTTGGAACAGGCTATTATCTTTATTGGTTTTGTAAATAGCAGAGTAGAAATGGGATATAACTTTTATCAAGTATACGAATTCTGCTCCCAGTCTTCTGACAGTATCTACCCCATCAAAGTGATTAATTATTATCGAAATGATGACGTATTTTGATTTATTATAACAGAAAAGAGAAATGCAAACCATGCATCAGTTTATTTTGCTTTTGAAGAACAAACTACAGATTAAAAGTCATGTTTTAACACAAGAAAAAAAAGGGGGTAGGAATTGAATAATTTATGTAATTTTGCTTAGGTTATATGATATATAGCAATATATGTAAAGTATAATGTTTGTTAATCTGTTAATACAGTTTGATTACTTTTCGATAAATGTAAATTTGCCTATGTCACAAGTGATAATTTAATAAAGGAGTGTTTAAAAAAACTCAAGCTGAAATAATGAATGAGCCTCCATAATAGATAAGAAATAATATATCAAAGCTGAATGCTCCGCACCCTGTCAAGAGAGGATGGACCACAATGGGTTCTATATTTGTTCACTGAAATGGCATTCCAATCAACACCTAATCATCGAATACTAATCAGCGGAACTCAGTTCAGTGATTTGCTGAATTCACTAAGGGCAATGAAATAGGTGACCATAGCACAATGGACAAGTACAGAACTTTGCCCTTTTCTCCACTGTAGTGCGATCTCAAAGTTAGCATATATAGTTGGGGGGGGAGAAGCCCCCCTTGGGTGGGTTTGATTGAACTGTACATTAGTCCGTTGTGCTTTGGGCAACTATTTTGTTGCCCTTTGTAAATTCAGTGAATTGCTGATGCAATTTTCGCTGATTACGGGACAGTGATTAGCTGTTCACCAGAATGCCATTTTGGCAAACTAATATAGACCCACCACAATGTATTACCATTTTATAGACCCACCACAATGTACTACTATTTCATGAGGGAAAATAAAAATAACAAAGGTCTCAGAACATTTAATTGGTGGATACCTCAATAAATAAGAACAAGAACTGACTAAAACACCCACTAGCATGTCTGTGTTTTTTTGTCATACAGATAAATTCTAAACCATGAAAGAGGAGAATGCATTATCAGTCTTCTTAATCTATAGGAAAAGAGAGGGTGGTTTATGGTATCAAATACCTTTAAAATAATTGATATGATAAGAAATAAAAAACAATGTTCCTCATTTATTTGTATGCCATCTGAAAATGTAAATCCTTCCATCATTTCTGTTTTTATTTGTTTTTGCTTTTGTATCCATAACTCACCCCCTGCTCCTCTTCCCATCATCTCCACATAAGTAAATCTGTTATAACCTCTCAACCTGCATGATCTTCCTATAAGAAAAGAAGAAAATGTCATCAGGAGTGGCCTTAGGTCAACTGGTACCCTAGGCAAAAGGGCTTCATGGCGCCCCCTACCATACCACCTGGTGCCCCCATCCTGGTCTAGCTGCACCTAAATACCGAAAAAGTGCCCCTGCTACAGCGGCACCTTAGGCGGCCGCCTAGTTGGCCTATGCCTAAGGCTGGCTATGAATGTCATTCATGAATATTCATAAGAGGTGGTGAGTAATCAGGAGACAGTCTTTGGATGTGGATGGCTGTTCATCTGCCTGCCACCCAGTATTAATGAATCACGTCAAATCTTAGAGTGTTTTAACTTAATAATATTTCTAGCTGTTTGTTTATTTTCATTTACTTTGCTATGAATATTCACTACTTGCACTTCCTCCTATCTGTGCAAATCTTTTTTACAAGTTTAATTACTGGCATATGCTGCACAGTGGCTAACCATTTCATCTGCCTTATCGTTATGATGTAATTCATCACATTTACATAAAAATATGCTTGTTCTTAAAATCACCATCATCATATTTCAAGTTTGTCAACTGGACTACAGTTACGTGCTTGTTCTCATCCTTCATTTTTTTAACGAGTATCACTTTAAATTTAGAACAATTTATTGTTTTTTTTCTGTTTTTTTTTTTTTTTTTTTTTTTTTTTGATACAAGCACACTTGTCTTTCTAATTACTGTACCTCAATTGCCAATTTCTCTGTATCAGTTTTCCCATATTTTTACAATAGCCTGAGTGGATTGTCCTTTGGATGAGATAGTAAACTGAGACCACATCTGCTTGAGTTGGTGGTAGTTCAGGTGGCTGTAAAAGATCCCACAGCACTTATCAAAAAGAGTAAGGGTCCATTATTTATATACAAAAGTAACTTTTATTTAGAAAATATTTACATATTTACAAATATTTACATATTTATAAATATATAAATATGCAAATATGTTTACACATATTCATAACTTCCTTTACAATCCCGATGAATGTTCATCCCTATTAGACCTCCACTCTTTTTTCCATAACTGCCATCTGATTTTACTTAATATTGTTGCTAAAATCCATTTACCATTAAACAAAAATGTATTTATTCTTTCATTCCATACAACCCATATAACATAAAATAACTTTTTATCTATTCTTTTCATAGGATCATAGGAAGTTGCTAGTCTAATGGCTGTAGGGCCCTTAGAAGCCTAGCCAAGTACAACCCCTGTTCCCAAGAATATCAAGGTATTAAGTAGAACTAAGTCAACAACTACTGCCCCTGTCCAAGAGTGACACAGGTAAAACTCTTGGGGTGAAGTTGCGGTTTCCCATCCAATCATCCAAATTACACTTAAAAAGTGTCACTGAGGGGCTCTGCTTCATCTGAATTGGAAGTTTGTTCCAGAGAGGTAACTTCTGTGAGACATATCTGTCTCTCCAGCAAGTCTTGTTGATGTCACATACTAGGCTGAGTTCCCTAGAGTGAGTGCATCTTATACCATTTGATTTACAAATGTGCAGCATATCCATTAGAGAAGGATCTGAGATTGCTTTATATGCAAGGCACAGGTCACCTCTGAATAGTCTATTTGACACAGAGTTATAGTGACAATGATTTCAGTCAACATATGGCATATGCTGAAGACCCTGAATTTTCTTTGTAAGAAACCTTTGAGGTCTTTCCAGTTGCTGCAGATGCCTGGTAAGGTACATACCAAAGGTAGCATTGTACTCTATTATTGGCTTGATGAGTGAGGAGTACAGTGGGGTTATAACCTTTTTTGTTCTGAATGCAATGCCCTTACCTATGAGGTGGGTGACTTTGAAAGCCATTTTTACCACTGTGGAGACGTGTTGGTTAATGGAAAGATTGCTGTCACCCTGTGTGCCCAAATCTCTCACCATTGATTGCATGCTTGGGGGTTTGTTATTACTATGGTAATCTGCAGGGATGTTGCTATAAATACGTTCATAGATTAGTACTAGGCTAACTGCCCTTGTTGGCCATTTTAAATCTAGCCAGTTAAGCCATGTGAGTATCAAACTCTGCACCTTGTGTATGTAAGGAAAATATCTTAACCATTATGCTAACCTTCCTCTTTCTGTTCTTACAATATCCACATTTAATCATATTTAATTTATTTTATCCACTTATATCTTCAAAAAATCTTCTTTGCATAGTTTTCCCCATAACTTTTTACTCTTTTACATTTCAAAAACACATGTTCCATAGTTTCTTCTTTTTCTTCTTGATGATGTAAATATATTCTATCACTTTTCTTTTTATATGACATATTTCCTTTTGCTGGCAATTTATCTATTACCTGTCTCCACAAAAAATCTTGAAATTCTACTTTTTGCATCTTATTTTTCTAGCTATATTTTTTTCATCTGTTAGAGTTGCCCATGGTTTTACATAATAAGGTTTTATCATTACATTCTTATACCATACGTTTCCATTATCAGTCTTTATTTTCCACAAAAAATGCTTTTCATTGTAACTTTTTATTTCATCATTTATACTTTCTTTTTCTCTTTACTCTTTATTATTTATCATACTTATATTTATACAGTTTTACTACTATCTCTCATCTTTTTCATTTAGCCCTTTAACACTTTCTACAAATTTAATGAAGCAGTGTATACCACTGAGTTAATTAACCCTAAACTTCATTCTTTATTTCCATAAAATTCCACTTTTTACTGGGTTTAATCAAGAACCCCCCATATAAATTAAAAACTATCTGCAATAACTCCTTTTCAAATACTGCTGGCAACATAAATACACTTGCTAAGTATGATGTTTTCTCATCAGTACTGAATTTATCAACTAAGCCCTTTTTTCTGAATGATAATTTAAATGTTCTCCAGAAAATATGTTTGTTTTAGTGCTTCTGTTGTTTTTCTCATTGAATTCTACTTACAGCTTCCAAATATATTCACAAATGTTATACCTAACACAGAAATTTCATTCATTGTAAAATATATATCCATGATCTTTAGTGCATCACCTAAACCTTTATGTTTCTCTTTATTTAAAGCCATCCATATCACCTTTAAATACTCATTTGTGCAAATTATTTTTGTCAACATTTTCTTTTTTGCAATTATTATAATGTAATCTGCACATGTTAAAAGAACTGGAATTCTTAGCACTTCAGGTGTTATATACACCACTTCCTTCATTTTGTAATTTACTTCATATACTATCACATTCATAACTAATGAAAAGAGTATACAACTCATTTGAAATCCCTGTCTTACATCTCTTTTCATATGTACCTCTTGGCTTAACCTGCCATTTATAAATATTTTACTTTATTATTACTATATGCTGACATACATAATTTTCTAAATTTCTCATTTATATTATATTATTTCATTATTACCTATAAGAATTTATGTCCAATTATGTCAAATGCCTTATTAAGGTCTCATATCATGATTTTCACTTATTCTTTTCTGTTCATAACATCATCCACAGTTTCTCTATTATTAATAATTCTTGCCAACCCTTCCCCTTTATATTATATATTCTATCTTCCATAATATTTTCCCTTTTAGTTTCCAATTTATTTTCAATTATTTTCATAAAGATTTTATAAACATTATTATTCAATATTATTGGTCTCCAGTTTTAATTGTCTTCTGTGTTTGTTCTTCCATGTGAATTTAAGTATTCCACTGCATAATTCTTTATAGTTAAAACCTCCATTTAACCATTCATTTAAATCTTTAAAAAGTTTTTTTTTTTTTTTTACAACTCCCTTAATTTTTATACATTTATACCCTATTCTATCTGGGCCTGCAGAAATCTTCTTTTTCAACTCTTTATTCTCTTTTTCCAGTTAACATTTTACTTTCCATGTTTTTTTTCACTACCTTCTTTCTTCTTTAAAATTTTATTGTAATATTTTCCTGAGTTCTTCCTATTTATCTCTTTATATTTTTTTTATTTCTCTCATTGCTACAATCTTCCTTTACTAATCTACAACACAATATTTTTTCTCTTATTCCTTGTATATGTTTACTTATATAACAGTTCTTGCATTTTTTCTTGATTTCTTTCATATAATTATTTTACTTTGTCAAAGTACTTTATATCATGTTCTAAATCTTCCAATGCATTGTTATATGTTCTTTTATATGCTTATTTCTCTACTTTTCTCACATCTATTACCACTGTAAAAACTTTTTTTATATTTTTCCTCAAATATCATCCACCATTCAGACTAATTTTTATAAAATGTTCTCATAGTAGTTTAATCTTTCCATAACTGTATTACTTATCTATTTCCTTTTTCATTCCATGCTTTCTCATTTACCCTTTTTATTCCTTTGCCTATTTTATATATTTTTTGTTTTCCTTCATCTCTAGACATATTACAAGATGGTCAGAAAATTCTGTTTCAACTACCTTCCCTTCTCTTATAACTAAACCTTCTGATACTATAAAATAATCTATTTTGGTTATATCCATAACCCTTTTGTAAGTCCACAAACTTTTGTCCCAAAGTTTTAACTTACCACGTCTTATAACGTCTTCGATTTTCTTACATCACTTCCTTTCTTTTTACGCTTTCCTTTTAAATCATAGTTAAAGTCTCCTGTTATTATAATTTTTATATTTATCATTACATAGTCTAAAATCTGATGAAATAAGCCTTCTCTTTCGTTACAATTAGTATAAACATATAATAATTCTATACACTTTTTCTTTCCATTTTAAATCTATAATGGTTACTCTTCCCATTTTTTTCTAAAATTGCATCTAATATCTTTACTGTATTTCTAGAAAATATGGCTATTCTAGAATATCTCTCATTTCCCAAATTCCAGATTATCTTTCATCCCCACAGTTTCGCTGATTGCAATCTTTCTTCATTTGTTAAAAAATCTTGTGTCTTCTAATATAATTACATCTACATCACATGTAGTACAGAATTCCAAAATTTATATTCTTCTTACTATATTCTTAATACTATTTACATTTACAGAAAGAACTCTATTTTTTTTCTTTTTCCTTAGATTCATGGTTTCATAAGTTTGTAGGTAATTTTCTTCCCAAAGGTGAAATTCAAACACTGTACCTTATGTCTGTAGGTCAAAAACCTTAATCGTTATACAAACCCCCAATATTTAACTATATACATTCTTTTTCATCCATTTCCTTGTTTTCTTTTGTATTAATCCCTTTAAATTTTCTTTTCCTGTATTTTATCCTTTTACTAATAGATTTTTTTTCTTTTTCTACCTCCCAGTTTATATCTTCTATATCACTTATTTCAGAACCTTCTATATGTCCTCTTTATTTTTTTCCTCATCTAATTTTAATTCTATTTCTACTACTTCTAAAATTTCTTCTTTTTGTTCATTTTCTTCTCTTTCTTTTTCTTTTTTTCCCCTACTCTTATTTTCATTTTTGCAATCCATCCATAAATATCCAGTGTTGTTACATTTATAACATTTCAATTCACATTTTTTGCATCGTGTCCAATCTTCCCACAAATATAATTTTTGTCACAATTACTTATCAAATATCCTTCTTTTCCGCACAAAATGTGTTTTGGGTTGTTCCCAGTGTTTCAAAACACCCCTATACCCCTCCACATTTATCATGCTTGGTATATGTATAATTTTTCTCTTTCTATTTTAATGCAATATTACAATCCCAGCCACCAGTCCATAAACCCCTATTATCATAAACATTTGCAATGTCTAGTACTTCTTTACAAAAAAGCTTTCAAATGTCCTTTAAAGTCTCTCTTTCTACCTCTGTTTGAAATTTTCCACGAATATTATTTTTTGTTTCTCTGTTAAAATGCTTTTATCATACACAGATTCCATGGGTTACAGTCTTTCTTTATCACATTCTCCAAAAAATGTTCTATTGAAAAAATGGTCTCAAATATAATGTCACAAAATGTCTCTTTGTTAATAAGAGTAAATGTTCTTACCTCATGTGCTTTTACACCCAAAGGAGCTATTAAATTGTTCCACACTTCACACCTGTCCATTTCTTTGTCTTCTTTCCTTTGAATCCTTATCACGTACTTTTGTTTTTCATTTTCTTCTGCCTTCTTTTCTGCCACTCCACTTTTGCCTTCGTTTACTTTCTCTGCATATGTTTTCTTTTCCATCTCACCACTATTCTTCAGGATCATCTCTGCATCCTCCTTTTGTACTTTATCCATAATGTCCCTGCAGAAAATGTCACCTTCTTTTTCTGGCTCACACTGCACCACCATTTCTTTAAGTAAATCATCCCACAACCCATCCTAACTGGATGATTGTAATCATACATCCATCATTTCCTGACTCACCTCCATCAAACAGGTTTCTTTGAAATCTTTCCTGAGCAACCTGCACACATTGTCTTGTCTCGATATTTGCTTTCACCTTCATTGCTTTCACCACTCCATCATCTCCTTTTCTCCCCATACCTTCTTCCCTGTTTCTCAGGACCATTTCAGTGCCTGGAATGAAAACAGGGAGTGCTCCTCCAAAATGTGTCCCACTCACAACAGTGATGAGTAGGGGAAGTTTCCTGATGCCCTGGCCAAATTTCCCCTAACAGTATAAGTACCACCTCATGTCTCCCCTAAAATGAGGCTACCAGTCTTGTAGGATTAACCTGGTCAACAAAGGATAAATAAATCACCGCCATGTTTATTACAAATGACAACTCATAAGGTTCAAAACCTCAATGTACCAAGTAAAGTTCACACCCCATACTGTTTGGCCAATCAGCTTTCCATCTTATTGTTATTTACTTCATTCCCAACATGAACCATACATTCAGTTTTCTTATGCAATGTGATTAACATTATCTGTATGCAATGGAAAATCACTGTCCTCATTATTTGTGGTAAAATGTGGTCCATCCTCTTTTTCTCATACATATACCAATGTTTTAGTAAAATAATTGGCACATTACTTCAGTCCATACCTTCCTCCAATCTCTAGATGTACAAATATATCTCTTTCCCATATAAGACATCACATGGTATACTTACCACATTTACACATCATTCATGATTGGTAGAGTTTTAATTATATTTATTATAAGTATAATTGTATAGCTTAAGTGATCTTTGTGTGAGCTGATAAGGAAGAGTATTATTCTGAAACTGTGTTTTATTTTTAATAAAAGTTAGTATTCATAATTTTATTCTGCTCTAGTTGGTTATTTACTTAGATTTTATTTGATATATTTTGACTCATTTGTGGTAGTAATGATATGAAGGAAAAAGCTGAAACTTTAATCCTTGATTCTTTACTGTGAATAGTGTGCCTACCTGTGCCTTACAGTTTACAGGACCTTACTTCTCATTTGGTGATAAAAAGTTATTCTGAGTAGATGCACCATGAGATTATATGCTCTAATGCTCTAGACAGAAGCTGTGTTACTGAAACTACAAACAAGTCAAATATTTACAACTTGCCAAATAGCAATACCATTTCTTCACTCTTCCACACTTCCTTCTATCTAAGAATCCTTGAAAAACTCAATCCCCAGCTTATTCCAGCTTATTACATGCATAAGTACTTTACAGCCCATTGGCAGACTCAGAACACGGGTTCATATTATTCGCCAAACTTAGAAAGTCTTTCTCTACTGGATGGTGTTATTGGATGGAAGATGTTGCATGACTTTTGCCCTTAGAAGGAATGGGACAGATGTACCAAACAAATAAATACAAAATACTCAATTTTTGCCTTCTCAAAATGAAATGTAATATTGTTTAAGCAACAACTGCCTGTTTTCACATAAACATTCATATAGTTTTCTTAACAAAGGGTTGCCATAAAGCAGTCATTTAGAAAATTTAAATCACAGCTGTTTAAAACAACTACATAATAAAGGACCATTAATTCTTATCAACATATTCTCCATTTTTTCCAGGGTTTTGTCAAGAGTTGTACAAGCGTTTCCTCATGTACTGAGCAAAATACTACACTGCACAATACTAAAGAAGGAAATTATTTTCCTTTCTTCAGTTTGCTCTGACCCTGATGTTGATGACATAAAATAGAAGGAGGAGAGAGTACATTTCCCAACATGGGTTGCCAGTGCTTCAGGGTCATACCCCCCCCCCCAAAGAAGCCATATTTTTACCACAATTATGATTCAGCAATTCAGTGTTTTAGTAATAAACCATTCTGTAGTACTAAACAAACTATCCACCAAATCAAGTTATGTTATATGTCTTTGGTTACCAATGACAGCAACTATCTACTTTGGCATCCTGACAAGTGACTTCCAACCTCACCATATAGACTTCTTGTAATAAAATTATTTAGATATAGATTATATAGATATAGATATAGATATAACAATGCCAGTGGCACAACATGTAGTATACTCATTTTTGGTGCTGAAGGCTGTGGGTTCTGTTCTCATACACCAGGTAGTGACATAAGGGTACAGCACTCCTGAGTGTGTCATCCTTTGGATTGCACATTAAACTGAGGTTCCATCTGCCTGAGTTAATTGTAGCTCAGGTGGATATAAAAGATCCCATGGCACCTATCAAAAAGAGTAAAGGAAGCTCCCTGATGACCTGGCCAAATTTTTCCTAGTAGTATAAATACCTCAGGTCACCCCTGAAAAGAGGTTACTAACCTAATGGGACTAACCTAGTCAACAAGGGATAAAATATATACTTTGTGGGAGAGTTCTAAAGAAACTGAACATTTCACTCTGAAGGTCCAAAATTACTATCAGAAGCTTGCAAATGATCATTTGTCAAAATTAGTCCTTTATTAGGGAGCAACCACTTCCCGTACTCACACACAAAACGAATACAAGCACATATGCATGCAGACATGTCAGGAGATATTCTTTTGCCATTCTGTGGTAAGAAAAAGAAGTTTAAAAGAAATGCTTAAAAAAGGAAAAGCTCAGAAATCAGAATCAAGTCAATTTCAATTAATTTAGATGAAATGTTAAACCTAGGTACCATCTGCCCAAGAAGGTGGCAGTTCAGGTAAATATAAAAGACCTCCACAACACTTATCCGAAGCAATAAGGGAATTTCTCTGATACCCATGCTAAATTTCTCATAGTCAGTATGAATACCACCTCAGGAGTCCCCTGAAAAGAGGTTTCTGGCTCAAAAGAATTAACTCCATGAACTAAGTGTAAATAAATAAAACAAACAAGGTAGTATGAAATGTCTTCACTATAAGGTATTGGAACCATGACTCAATATGAAAGAAGTGGAGTGAGACTGCAGATTGAATTCATCTGATGGGACAGAAGGAAAGGAAGGCAAAGTTAAATAAAATGTAGTGTGGTAACAAAACCGACATAAGTTACACCTTCAAATGGGCACGGTATATGGAAATTCAGCTTCCCCAAGTTGTTTTTATGCTGCTATGATCTTTACGCTATTTAAACAAATATTAGGATCTACATGCTTACGTTTGAAAGTGATATGATCAAGACAAGTAAACAAAAGAGTGGGGAAACTTATCAGAATCTGTTTAACATCAGAAGAAAAACCTATCACAAATGAAGCCAGTTTCCTTTTCCTTTAGGTCAACCAAAGCTGTAATACTGGATTCAGACTCACTTTGTTTAAGCAATGATAGTGTTAATGGAAAAAAATCTAAATGATGGTGTAGGGTTAGGGTTAGCAGTCATTAGTAAAGATGGACTAGGAAGCTTCACCCTCCTATACCAACTAAAGAATGTTAACCATAACCCTAACCCTGCCCTAACCATAGCCATAACCCTGCCCTAACCATAACCCCAACCCTGCCCTAACCATAGCCCAACCCTGCCCTAACCGCAGACCTAACCCTGCCCTAATCATAGCCCTAACCCTGCCCTAACCATAGCCTTAACCCTGTCCCTGTCACTACACCTTACTTTTGAAAATCCTTTCTATACCATTACCACTGCATAAGATCCTCATTCACACATCACAAACAGCTACACACATGAACAACACAAAATGTATCCTTTTTCCTTCCCTTGCCCTTATTCTAAACCTAAACCACAAACACTCAGAAACACACATCCAGTCATAATGCCAAAAACTCTTGATCTATCCAAATGTTTATTTCTTTATTTAGTTTGTTTACCATGGTACTGATCACAATAGACCATTTGCAGGCAAACCCAAGTAAAAAAACTCACAAAAAAACCCAAATCAAATTCACAAACAGAGTAATCACAGAATGCAGATAATGCCATAGACCATTGATAGACTATGTAAATATTATTAACAGAATAGAAAAGCAAACGTATATTAATTTTTGTAGTAAATATGAAAGGGAAGAAGCAGATGAAGTAAAGTGAAGTGGGAGTGATGCAGTTGAGGAGGTAGTTAAGTTATGCATCCAATGGAAAAGCACTTGCTGTCATATTTTTGATGGAGGTGGTATTAAAATCCCAAACCCACATTTACGTTGCCCAGCATTTGAGCATACTTGTTTTGACATCTCCAACACTCATTAATAAGTGCATATGAGCACTTTTACGAGTACTTCATTCCGTCAACAAAGTACAAATTTGCCTAAGTGAAGGTAACCTGCACACGTCTATCTAGCTATATATCTATATATCTTTCTATCTATCTATCTATCTATCTATCTATGTGTGTGTGTGTGCGTGTGTGTGTGTGTGTGTGTGTGTGTGTGTGTGTGTGTGTGTCTGTGTGTGTGTGTGTGTGTGTGTGTGTGTGTGTGTGTGTGTGTGTGTGTGTGTGTGTGTATATGGAAACTCTTCTTATAGTCGAACATTCACAATATCAACCATCTAAAATGCTTGCAGAGGCAGTCAACTAATCATATGATTTCAACAATACCAGCATTACTTTGTGGAAGGTCTTGATGCAGAGGGGAGTGGAAGTTTGCATTTTCCTCATTGGTATGCAGTCTTAATGTTGATAAATATAATTAGCAGTGAATGTGGGGGTGCAGCCCCCAAATGGAGAGTGAAGGGGGACTTAGCCCTTCAAAAATCTTTTTCTGTCTTTTTTCTTTATTTCTCTCCCTCTCTCTATATATATATATATATATATATATATATATATATATGTGTGTGTGTGTGTGTGTGTGTGTGTGTGTGTGTGTGTGTGTGTGTGTGTGTGTGTGTGTGTGTGTGCATGCACGCAGGTGTGTGTGCTTCTTTGTGTGTATGTCTGTTATACATAATTGCTAATTTACTCTTTGGTCTACTAACTTATACTGCTCATCAAAATTGGACAGCAAGTGAATCTGACTGGAAATGAGATGTTACAATTTATCTGCTAAATTTAATGTAAACACCCTTCAACTAGACTCTAGCCACCAGCTCTGCTCATCTCTGGAACTCTCCATAAGACCAAATGAACCATTTTCACACCCCAGTCTTCCTAATGACACACCTATTCTGTATTGTCTTCCTCCACTTACTTAAATTAGGACTCAGTCATAATTTCCTTTCAGTTCTCACAGTATCTTCAGAAATCAAAGCTGCAAAATGTATAGGTATGTGCTCATAATATCATATGTTAATTGTAAACTTGGCTCTTTAATATGCTATTTATACATACCTTTAATTTGTATAACTTACAGACAATAATTATAAACTGTGAGGTATTTTATATTGCTTGTAAAAATCACTTTTTGCAAGTTTGTTGCTATATTACTGTAATATTTTGACTACATTTATTTTATGTTCATTCAATGTCATTAGTTTACTTTATTTTGTTTATTTTGTGTTTATTGTTTTGAACAATGATAAAGAAAGTTGAGTTTCAGTACATCAACCTGATCTTCACATCCCTTAATCTGGAACAATTCCCTTTCCTTTCAACAAAACTGTCAGAAAGAAACCTACCATGCAGTCTCAGATTTTGTTTGCATTCTACTCTAAACCTTCCAACACCATTCTAAAAATGAAATACACTGCACACTCATTCTCAATCCTTGCTCCAAGATTTTGAGAATCCCTCCCAAAACATATTAAAATCAATCCAATAATTTTAAAAATAACACCACAAACTAAAAAAAATATTTTCAAACAGTCCCAATGCCAATGCTATCCAAATGGTATAGCCACTTTGTTCCAATACTACCACACCATGATTCACACTCTCTGGGTCAGACCCCTTTACTCTAATCCATTCAGGTCAAGACAAACACACATTCAACATATCCATCTTTATTCGTACAGTTCTTTCTCTCTTTCCCCTCTGTTTTCCTATCAGTTTATGTGTGGAGCATACCTCTTCATTACTTCCTATATACGTCTATTCTCTCTTACCATCTCTACTACTATACTATATATGAAATATTATAATATAGGCCAAAGTATACATTTAACAGTTTCAAGGTACTTAGTATTCCACAAATCTATCCTGTTGCATGGTATTATGACTACATACTATTTTTGTATTATTGTAAATACTATTGATGATAAAGTGTGATTTCCATTAAACTGTTTTCTTGAAATTCGCATGTTCCTGAGTTCATAGGCAAATAGTAGGGTGCCAGTTTGCAGACTATTACAAGCCTAGCCAATATTCAGAAGTTGGAATCAAAGCCTGTATATTGGATCCATCCATTCAGATATACCTCCACAACCCCTTTTCCCATTCTTGCATGTGGGGTAGGGGTATGACTTCTACAGTGATAATCATCTAGATTCTAGAGCCAAAGTTCACACCACTGGGTGGCTAGACCTGCCATGGTTGTTCTTCCATACCACACACTCACATGCTCACTCACACCTATGGCCAGTTTAGAGTGCCAAGTCCACCTACTGCATCTCTTTTGAAAGTGGGAGAAAACAGAAGCACCCTGAGGAAACTCACATAAACACAGGAAGGATATGCAGACTCAGCACAGAAGACACCTCAAACAAGAATCAAACCAGAGAATTGCTTGTTGTGAATCGACAACACTATCTGCTGCACCACTTAACCCCTTCCTGAGCCTGAAAACGTCCATCTGAATCTTTGTTTTATCACGGCAAACAAATACATACATGCATATACAAGTTCAGTATGCTGCTTTGACAATATTATAGGTTTAGTATGCTCATGTATAATTTTTGAATGTAAGTGCATGTTTCATTCCATTATTCCCCATCTGATCCTAAAATAGGGCTTTACGGATTAGTGCTGTATCCAAGTAAAACAAATGTAAATAAAATAAATAAATAAAGGCAAGTATGATGAAATAATACACAAGTAAATAAATATGCCACATCTTGCAGCGATTTAGTACTAGAATACTTCCAAAACATTATGCTCTGTTATACTGTTTTGTTTTCACTATCTGCTTCAAATACAGATACCAAACTTACCAACAGTGACATAAAAGCTGCTAATTGTGCACTGTGTAAGAAAAAATAATTCTAAGCGCATCATATCAGATAGCAACAGAGCTCTCACCGTTATCTCCAAAATGCTGAACACTACCTGACTAACAATGTGCTAACGGTTTTTAATTAGGAAGCTCACAGCTTGTTTAATACTTGTTTCTTCATACTCATAAAACTGCTTTTAATGAATTAAACAATTCAATATTATTTACCACGAATATATTTTTAAAAATTCTTAGCAATTAACGTGTGCCAGACTCTGTCAATGTGTGGAATATAACATTTGTAAGGCTCAAAATGACTAAAGATCCTCATAATGGGGTACAGATGACAGGCATTGGTTTCAATGTCCAAGAAAATATCAGTATTAGTTCCAGCATACCTCGATTACCCAAGCATTGGGCTACTAAGCTTTGTTTTTTTTGTTTTTTGTTTTCTTATATACCAGTTACTCTTAGTGCACCCAGAGGAACACCATGCTATTGGAAAACCGATAAACAAAGCCGAATAAATTGTTTGGTACTCCGTGTTGGAAATTAGGAGAAAAAAATGTTTAAAAGTGACTTCAGAAAACTTCATTCTAAATTTACATCTGGCTTCAATTTGTAATGAGGAAGATGGTGATAAGGTGAAGAGACAGCACCAAATATAAAAACATGTTAATTATTAGAGAAAAAGGCAATGTTCATAACTATCAACACCGTAGCGCAAGAAATCTGGACAGAAAGCCTAAAATAATGTCTGTGTGTGTGTGTGGGGGGGGGGCAAAAATAGGACAGATTTTAAACATTGCCCTTACAAATTTATACAGTTGCTAGGATAACAGGTTCTGTGTTAACATGCATTTTCTGAAGGATAAACTCTAAATCTCAAATGGGTGTCATTATTTAGTGACGTCAAATCCTCAGTGATTTGCCTATAAACCATTTGCACATTCTGCAAAAATATGGACAGTTGAGATGCGTGATAATGTTGGCTTATAACGTTAATTTCAGGGACCTCTGAGGGTGATTATCTAAGTCTTAGTTTAGACGAGTACATCAGCCGACCAACGGGGAAAAGATGATAGTTAAATGGCCTTAAAATCATTTGGTACAAACTATCATACTGTCGCACCCCATCATCTATTTTGGGTCATTATATGAAAATGTACACTCATTAACAAGTATTCTTCTGGGGGCCTTCTTTCTGTTTATGCTGGCGTATAGTATGTTATTTAAGGGAAGGCCAGACGTACACACATGAAGTAAGACATTACTTCTTCTGAAGCCAGAGATGATGAGCAGCGTAGTTGTCTAGAAAATGGACACAAGGATACATTTTCAGGTTAGTCTACACTTCAAAGCAAAGAAAAAAGTGTCTCATGGATACACTAGGGAGCATACCTCTCAGCTCTCCAAATTTTCGCAGAATGCCCAGATAGATTTTTGACTCATATTTTTGGTCTGTTCCTCATATATTTTTTTTTATTCTTGTGGCAATTCAGTGAGGACTGACTTCATTAAATAATGACAGACTTTCGGGTTTCATACTTCATATCCTTCAGAAAACGTATGGTAACATAAGAACTTTTATTCTAGCAACTTTCTAGGTTTATAAGATTAATATTTAAAATGTGTCCCTGTTTTTGGGGTTTGTCCACCCATTATATTTGGCTTTGTCCAGATTTTTTTGTGCCAGTAGGTTGAGAGCTATGCTAGATAGTTGGTCAGGCTTTAACCCAAAGTACGTTTATGAGGTCTACAAAACGTTTTGATTGAGTATTGAATATAATTCTAGGTGCCTATAGAAGGCGACTTTCTGTAAGCAAGTCTAACAGATATAAAGACATCTGCTTATGCGAACGAAAGAACAACTAAAAAGAAGGTTTATGACAATTTAGTGTGCCACATCTATTACCTCTCTGTTAAATGTGACCATTGGCTCATTTTGTTTACTTTCCTTTAAGAGAAGAAGAGCACAAGGAATCCAGTAATAAAGTGTGCATGTTAGTAGCACATATAACAAGAAAAACAGGGAAATCCAGCAATCAAGCGAAAACATTTGTTGACATTAAACGTGTATCTTTTTTCTGGAGCGATCGGGACATATGTTATTGCTAATATTCAATCAAATGTATTCCGAAGAACTGCTGCTGGTGGGCTGATTTTTTGGCAACTGATCCGTTACTTGTGCAAGATCTATTACTGCAAATCCTTTACAGTCTGCTCTACGCTTATGAGGTTTTAGGGCTGGTTGGTGACTGAGGAAAAAATGAGAGCTGGTGTGATTTGTTTGAAGATTAGAGCCAATAGAAACCGCAGCCTGTGATAACATCCATCTGCAGGGAGTAGGGAGTCAGAAGAGAGAGCGCAGCAGCAAGCTAAAGCTCACAGCTGGCAGTCTCGAGGTAGAAGACAGCAGCAACAGCAGCGCGTCATTAGTACTTCCTCGTCGCTAAGGGCACATGGCACTTTTCCTGGTAACCAGGGAGTGAAACTGGAAACCTTATGGTGGTTTAATACTCCTGCGTTTAGGGTTATACCTGAAAAAAGGAGAGAACATTCAGTGAAACTACTCTGCAGTTTCCAGCTTTCAAAAGGTACGTGACTGTTCATAAAATGTAAATTCTCACTATATTCAGTGCCTGTTACACAGATTTATGCTAGTTTTATATGAGTGTATATAGTTACATATGTGCCTGCCTGTCACTACTTAACCTTCCCGTATGCACTGTAACCCGTCCCTTAAGCCAGTGAAATGTATAGGGGCTAGACAGCTGAAAGGTCAAGTCCCAGTATCTGGAAATAGTCCCACGCTTTCACATATTTCAACAGGTTATATCCTCGGAAATAGACACTGTGAAAAAAGAGAGAACGGGGCAGGCGGTTTTGTCTTAAATGCAATTTAATTCACTTTTGATGATCGGATGCCTAAATTCAGCTTTAATGGACTTTGCTAACGCCCAGCAGTTGTCTTATTTGTGCGTTATTATTCTAAGTAGTGAAGAACTCCTGAAGAAAGTCAAAAGTATGGAATGTATTAATACCTTTACTTGCTAACAACTGTTAGCTGTCCTTGTACTATAGTACCTCATAGAAGCACACTCAACGTGCAATTTGTTCATTTTTGTATGAGTTCAGTACTCGGTTTTCACAAAATTTAGCGTCACTAGTCTCACTGCCACTTGTACTCTGTGCAGCTTGATTTTTTTCAAAGTTGAAATGTGAGCCAGTCATGCTGCCTTTGAATGCATGCAAATAAATGGTCAAGTACTCATTAATTTGTAGCCTGGGCAGTCCAGTGGTTAAAATGAAGTGTGCTGCGCTTTAAAACAGCCTGTTAACGGTGACAGGTAGTATGGCTTTACATTTTGTAAAAATCGAGGACAGGAAAAGAACGGGAAAGATCGAGTGTTACGTTAACATTTGATTCTACCAGAAAGATGGTTTTGGGGCAGAAGCCGCTGTCAGTTAAATTGCTGACCGTCCTAGCCTTCGTAGATACTGCAGGGTCCAAGCAAATGCACGAGATTGTTTTTAAATTGACCACATTTACTGTATCTACCCCGATATGTTTTTTTTATTATAATTATTTTCCATACCACCTGGTCATTCCCTTCACTGAGCCAGCTTGGAAAGAAGCCTGTTCTTTTCAGCTCCAAATTGCTGATAACTACAGACTTGTCTCCATTATGTGCATTATTTTCAAAATGTTAGGAAAAAGACTTGAGCATATAGCCTTCTAACAGCTGACAAACATAGCTTTCATTCAGGTTATGGAACGCTGACTGCTTTTTGGAATCCCATGAACACTATTCATAAAAATGTAAATGGTCTAATTACTAGTGTTACATTTTTTTATTTGGAAAGGTGCTATTGATAAGCTCATAGATCATCCTCCCAACAGTATCTCATTAAGCGAAAGTTCCTCCTCGTTTTGAGTCTTAAAAATTCTACGTTTTGTGCTATTCCATTTTAAAAGGGATTGATCCACATTCTTTGTTAAGACTTTTTTTTGGAAAATATCAGTGATAAACCATGCTGAAACATACTGACTCGTTTTATTTCATTAAAAGAACTCCTGAAGTATGTATGAAGAAATAGTTAATAACCATGATGTATACTCCATAGCTATAGTTTGTAGTGAGTGCTTCATATTTTGACACTTTGTTCCTCTACCTTTTGGGCATGAAAGGTTGAAAGTTTTGACAATTATATTTATTTGATGGTCCACTGACTTTATTCTGCAGTTATTTGAATAAAGGATGCTGTGAAATTAAACTCCTCTTCCTGTTCTTATGCAGTACTAGCCAGTCTGGTGTGACAGAAGGTTTTTGTTGTTCATCATTAATCTATCTAGGAATGCAAATGTCTGTGCTTTCTTCATACAGATGATGTGCATCTTTGCTCAGGTTTATACTGCTAATTAATTTCTTTAGGAAATTCTGGGCATATTATAGTACATTACACGCACATAAATTGAACAAAAACGTGCACTATGGTTGTTGATTTCTTTGCCAAGACATTATCAGTCCTGCCTGATTGCAGCACATCTTTCCTGATTTCATACCTAAAGATTGTTCAAAAGGTCAAATATCTATGCACTTAGTTCAATCCTTTACTTTCATTCTGGCATTTTCTAGACTGGTGCTCAGCTAGACTTCAATGGTAGTTTGGAGTCTGCCAAAGTATAAATATTTTGGCACTGCAGCTAAACAAGTTATTTGTTGGCTGAGGAGTCATCTTCCTGTCTCACATGGACTACAGCCTCCACTTTACTGCAGATGCCTCCACTGTCAATTTCCGCATGCCTCAGCCAATGCAGACTAAGACCGCAAAGCTTGTTTTAGCTGCTGCAAGAGAGCACATAGGCAATCAGGGTTTAAGAGAACAGGATGGCTCTTTGGTAAGGAATGTGCATATAGTACCATTTCTTTCCTGCTTTATAAACAGACCCACCCACTCCTGGACACCGAATCTCCACAGAGGCACTGATAGCCTCTCAGCTGCACCTCAGGACTTTTGATTATCAATATTTAATCCTAATTGTTCATAGAATTAAAACTAGTTAGGTCATAAGTCCTTTTTATCCTGTGTTTTTTTGTTTTAGACATTGACCTTCTACTACCTTTTAAGAGGTATCAGGTATTGAGTCTTTTGCTGGAAAGTTGTTTGTGTGTTTTATTGAGTAAAGTAGATGCAGGTGTTGTGGTAAATAATTCTCGATTAACTAGTGTGTCACATTTAAATGTTGACTATGTTTATCTGTTGTCCTAATAAAACTTGAACATAAAACTCTAGTTACTTTATTTTTGTTGTATCTATGCTGTTCACGGTTCTAATTATGAAATCTTAAGATTAATGTTTCTTATAAACCTTTTACATATTGCTTCCTATTTTGTCTTCAGTCTGAGAAGTGGTTAAAATATCTCTAGAAACTGTCCACTTACCAGGTCGATGATTCAAAAAATATGCAAATAAATAAATAAATAAATATTTAAGTATGATTGGCAACATTGCTGTGTTATCTAGTATACTATAGGAAATGCATTAAGTAGTTTAAATTTCAAACACTTTAAGCAATATCTTGCACTCATTTATATATGTTTTGAGAAAGACAAAGTATTTTTCTTCCTATTTCAGTGAGGAACAGGGCCACTACAAGTTAAGGTAGGGGGTTCTTTTACTTTTCAGCATTGTATGGATTAGGTAAAAAATTTCTGGTATGGTTCAGCAGTTAATTAAATTTTTTCTTGTATTCTTCCCTCTCCAAAGTTTTTTTTCTTTGCCTTTGATATAGCCACACCCATCGCTCCTCTCACAAGCATTGTGTGAAACCAGCAGTACAGTACCTTTACTAAATTGTAATAAAAAGTAAATTTACTCTAACTTATTATTTCCAAAGTGATTGTTGTTAAACAGTTGTTTCTTAGTCTTGTATATGGTGGTTCTTAACTGAAATCTTCTGGTATGGTTAACCTACTACGATTTTCCATATCAGTATGCCCCTTTTGTGTCTTAGGCTTTTCAGGACTGTTGTTACAAAATCTTCCTATTCTCTGTGCCCCGGAACACATGTGGGTCCTAAACTTATTACTTCTTCACTGTTTTTAATCTGACAGCAGCATACTTGTTGAAGCACGTTTGCTTGATTGTATCATTGTTTAGCTGTTGCCCAGCCACAGATGACACTTACAGAGCTGAAATATTATGCTGCATGTCCTGCATCAATCTAATCACTTTACAAAACCATAGTACAAAGTATGTATGTTACAACTTCATGTTAAGTTACAGGTCAAAATGCAGTCCACCTGCATTTAAAATAGTGTGGTAGAGAGGTATAAAAGGACAAATTAAAGACAAGTAAACAGAAAATTCAGAAGTGAAGCAAGATTACAGTCCAAGATTACAGTCTCCCCTCAGATGTGCACTTGACTATCATACAGAATCCAGTGAGTTTCTGAAAAACATTGGTGATGCATGTTTCATTACTGCAGTGATTACATTTTCAGTTTAAAATGGGTAACTGTAAAAAGAGTATGAAAATTCATCTAAAAGAGAGTCTTAGAAAGTCCAACCATCCATCCATCCATCCATCCATCCATCCATCCATTTTTCTACAATCCATTTTTATTCTATACAGGCACATAGGAAATCTGAAGCCTATCTGACTGCCATTGGATGCCAGGTATTGAAACCCACACTGGACCACAGCCACTGAATGCAGGGCACTGAAACACACTCTGGACAGCTTTCTCATCCATCACAGAGTACATGTGCTGTCTTTCGCTTGCAGACTGCATACATGCCTACAGACAGTTTGGAGAATGCCACTTCATGTACTGCATTTATTTAGCAGATAGGGAGCAACAACAGCTGTTGAGGGGGGGACCCATGTTGAAAGTCATTCAGACTGTGCACATAAGGCACACCAGCTGAGACTTGAACTGGAGAACTTTTAGAGCATCTGCTGTCTCCATTTAGTTTATGCAAACTATATTTTATTATGAAACATTAATTTTTTCAAGTCTACTCTCAGTCATATTATATGAAAGATTGAGGTGAGGTCACATTATTAAGGTAAATGACTGAGGATAGATGCTGCATACTCAAAAGACAGAATAAGAGAGGATGCAAGGGCCTAGATGTTCGCATATTCATATTGTTCAGGCAATGTTTTCTGCCCTTTTCTGTATTGCTGTGAATGCTATGATTTATTATCAAATGTTCTGATACAATGCAAGAGTTTCAATTTACCCCAACTATTTTTTTTTTAGTTTTTAAAGGGCAGGCAGGGTAACTTGTGAAGCCAGCATTCAAGCATATGAAAGCAATTAGCATAGTGACACCCATCTTTCATTTGAATTTTCTCAGCCTAGTTTACTTATGTCTTTAAAATTACTTAACAGTGTAGGGTAGAAAAGTGTTCTGATTCTCAGTATATGCTATGCATCCTCCCTGGTTATGTTTGTAGAAGATGTGCATGGACTGTTATGTGTCTGGGATCAACCACAAAAAAACACTTATTTGTTGGTAATTAAGGTTGCCTTTGAACCAATTTACAACCAGTATGCTAATATAATGTAATTGTGAAAGCCAAGCTGCAGTATATTCTACTCTTAAGCATGCTTACTGGGGTAAATATTGAGATGACTTTAGGATTATAGTTTTTCGCATTTATTCAATATCACGGTATATATTTCAAGCTTTTAACTGTTATTTTTTGTATGAAAGCTGGTCAGTTTGGCTAGTTGTTGTTTCAAATTGTTTCTAGGACCATCAGTTGTTATACTTTTAACAAGTTTTGTCTTTTTGTTAAATGTTTTGTTACACCTACACAAATAGTCTGCATTACTTCCTTTCCATAATTTAACCATTCTCACCGTAGAACAGCAGTGGCGACATTCCGGCTTTTCTGTTTTCTTTCTCTGCTTCTATTACCCATCTGGTTTCCTTACCTCTTCGTGTACATAAAAGTATTTTTGCATGTCTAAACTTATTTCTTCCATAAACATTATTAAATCCTTCTCATGGTACCATATCCCCCTCAGTTTCTCTAACCTTTTTTAAATATCTGTACAATTCTAAAACTGTACTGTGTCTTTACATTGTAATTTTCTACAATGAATATATTTCATCATTGCTCAGTGTGTAAAAAGTTAAGACTTGGTATGCTTGTATCCAGATTCTTGAAAATCTACATGTCCATGTGTTAGGTCAGCTAAAAAATCCATATCCTCATCTGATGTCTTAATAGTTAAGTTTAACTCAAACTACTGGCTGATAAATTTACCTCTAACTTTACCCCTCTCTCCTTTGTCTGTCCCTCAAGATATATATGAAACTGGCTCACCTCCAGCTATCACACAATACCAAGTCCTAAAAGTGCTATCAAATGTTAAGAATATTGCATCGATGGGTGCTGACAATATTCCTGGATGCCTCTTAAAAAGCATGAAACATGATTTAGCCACCGCCCTAACAAAACTGTTCAGTCTCAACCTCCATGCAGGTTTTGTACCAAGTGAATTGAGAACAGCTGCAATCATTCTCCTACACAACGGAGGACCTTCCACAGATCTAGGCAACTACTGACCCATAAGTCTGACCAGCCTTATATGCAAAGTCATGGAAAGACTTATGTAATTAAAAAATCAGGACATAGAGAACCATCTGACTCTGTGTCCACCTCATTTTGGATTTGTCAAGGGAAGGTAAGGCATACGCAACCTGGTGGATTTGTTTGAGAAGGTTACCAAAGCAATGGGTGAAGGCAAATGGTACACACTACATACCTTGACCTGGCCAAAGCTTTTGACACAATTCTCCACTCAGGGGAGCAACAACCTATGTCACTTGATGGATTGCCAGCTGGCTCACAGATAAGACTCAGATAATGAAACCAGGGGGAGTTACCTGCAAAAAGAGAACAGTCACCAGTGGAGTCCTCCGGGTCTCTATGCTGGGCTTCTCCTGTTTGGCATCTACTTTTCTGAAGTAAAAGCCAATACCAAAGGGCTCTAGCTGACTATGTTTGCAGATGACCACAAGCTAGGAGCAGTCATTGAATCCCCAAATGACTTAGCCAACCTGCAGGAAGGTTTGTCCCAAGTAAATAACTGGTGCCAAAATCACATACTGAAACTAAATGCCAAAAACACATTATTGTATCCCTTGAGAAGTCATCTACCCCAGGGAAATACCACATTGGCAATACTCCCATAAGGGTTAATCCAGTTATGCAGGATTTGGGAACTTATGTGGACAGTGATCTAATGTTTGACTAACATGTGTCTATTGTTGTTGGAAAGTCCTTCTATATTGCACAGCTTATAAACAAAGAGATTGTGTCTAAATCTGGGGATGCCATTGTCCCCCTTTACTCAGACCTCATTAGCCCAGTCATTGAATATAATGCCCTCTTTGGCATGTATCTGCCCAAACACATGCAACAACTGGAATGCTCACAGAGATACCTTACTAAAGGGATACAAGGCCTAAACAACATGTCCTACATGGGTCAACTCAAAGTCATGACATTATACTTTGTATCCTACAAACTGCTAAGAGGTAACCTGTGTCTGGCATACAAGACATCTTCTGACCCATTACTGATGGATTTACTGAGCATCAGCAAGTCAAGTGACACTGACATTCTCAGTCTAGGGATCTAAATCTTTTCTGCAATATCAACAGAACAGCTTGGACTAACAGGTATTTCTCACAGAGGATACTGCTGCTGTGGAACATCCTTCTCATCGACGTAAAACAAAGTTCATCCATATCCATTTTCAAGAGCAGCTTAGATCTGTGGATGGGAACCAAAATTTACTCAGGACTGCCCCTTGTACTGCTAATAGACAAAAGCAGCTCCTAAAAGCTTTATGCCATGCATGGGTCCCCTCAAATTATATATTGTATGATCCCAATTATTCTCATTGGGGTAATATATAATCACTGACCATGGGGTGGGTAAGGCCAATCTATAGCCAAATAAGGTAGGTTATTTTGAGCACAATAAGGGAAATTGTCTAGGCTTAATATGGCCCACAAGACCAGTTAAACTAGTACTTACCTATGAAACTGTGAAACTATGAAATGCCTTTTAACATTTGGGTAGCATTTCTACAGAAATACCATTTGTATTGTCTCTAGTACTACCTGCAACTGACACTTATGGTCCAAGACATTTGTCTACATATCAGAGACAAATGAGATGTGAAATGTGTATAATGGTTGCAGTGATTATCATTCAACAGTCTTAATGCAAGATAGTTTCTGTGATTCCAAGACATTTCTGTGCATAGTGAAGCACTAACTAACACATGTAGTGTCTGTCCACAGGTTGTGGCTGATCCACAGACAATGCTAATTAATACGTTTCATTAGTTGATAGTTGTGAGATTCATCTAGGAATGCCAATAAGTATGAGGTGATTAAAATGCCATGATTTTTGTGGGGAGGGGGGTTGTATGTGTATGCTCCCACTAACATTAAGATTAGATGACTCAGGAATTTGTATTTAATATGAGTAGTATGGCACAAAGGTTTTGCAATTATTTTTAGCAAACTAATCATTCATTTAGAAATACAATAACATTTTATATTTTTCCCTTCAAGTCTGACAATTTTACTTTAATTTATGGAACTTATACAAGTTGTCCTGAACTTGTAAGGACAGGCTGTGGGATACATCTTCCACCCTTCACATTGCTTTATCATTATCACGTTAGTGCTTGTTCTTGAATAATCACAGCATCGCTGATACAAAGACAAATCACAAATTTTCATTTAATATGCACAATATTAGGTACATATGTACTTCGGAATACATTAATTTAGTCGAGTGCACATTGCTCAGTCAATCATGCAGTTCACTGAGTTTTATCCACGATTCGAATTTCGTAATGCTGAATGGTCAGAATGTCATAAACATCACCAAATTCAACATTTCCAACTGCTCTACCACCTAGCAAGTGCTACTGTGGGTAAAAACGGGGGGGGGGGGTGATATTTTGTGATTCGCAACAAGTGTGATCGCTTTTTTGAAGTTTTGCCGCACTGCTTTCGGCAATAACCCGATCGTCCATCCACTGACAGATCAAATGCATGTATACCATGCACTGCATCTTTCTTTTTGTTAATGTAATTGGATATTAACTTTTTGCCAATTTGTGTATGTTCACTGGTTAATTCCTTTAAGATGTATTGTAGAGGTCCCACAAATAAACAGCTTTTGCTTTCTTTTTGCAGTAACCTTTGTGCAAAGCTGCACTCATGCTCCTAGGAGTGAATCTCTTAATATAATATGTCAAAAACTTCAGTGGTAAAGTATGAGTTGTGGATTTAAATAACTAGCTGTATTAGTGGTAAGACTGATATGTTGTACAACATGAAAGAGAGATGTTGGTACTGTTCTGCTTTGGTTAGTCCCCTTTTGGAATATTCATGGTCCCTCCATGAACAGATGTTCACACCACAATTTTGCGATTCAGTCAGTTGCCAGTGCTCTTCTTTCCTTAATCCACATCTTTGCCACAGTAACAGCAAAGCATTTCGGTAAGCGTACAAGCATTGTCCATAATGGATGGCTGCATAAACTACAGTGATTTTGATACATATCTTATTACAATACCTTTCTTGTATTAAAGGTCTATGTTAAACTGTTTTTGTAATATATTTATCTTAAAATGTCATTTGCAGTCTTTAGAATGAGAGTATCCTCTACCTGTTAAGCCTCGTCTTCTGTGTGTTATGCATATATAAGTAGCACTGTACTCAGGGACAGTTTATAAGATAAGTTAAGTCATCTTCTATCAGTTCAACTGAAGGAGTGTGGTTGCTGATTTTTTTCACCTGTAGTTCAGACAGAAAAAAAGGACACAATCTTCTAAATAGACTAACAGTGTCAGTAGCACAACAGGTAGCACTCTTGTGGTTTGTGCAGAAGGCTGTGAGCTCTATTCTTGCATCAAGTAGACTGATTTCTCACATTGCAGGTCAGCATAAGGGGGTGTTGCACTCCTGACTATGTTATCCTTCAGATGATATCCTAAACTGAGGTCCCATTTGCTTGAGTTGGTGCTAGCTGACATGGATGTAAAAGAACCCACAGCACCTACTGAAAAGAGTGGGGGAAGTTCCCAGGTAGTATAAATGCCACCTCTGGCATCCCCTGAAGAGAGCCTACTAGCCTACTGGGACTAACTCTGTGAACACATGATAAATAAGGTAAAATAAATAAATTATCTGCATGAGATTCTACAACCTTGGGCTATTGAATAAAGTTAAATAGAAGGGAACAAAGTCATCCTACAGTGTCTCAGATTTGCTTTCTGATTATATGACTTCTGTCTTACTACACTTACAGTATTGCTGTCTAAAGGTACTCGGACATTTATATCAGTCATAATATAAGCAAAGCTAATGCTTATTATTTTTTGTTTTGTAAGAGTCAAATTACTGCTGCATTTAGAGAACTGGACTTAATGATGTCCGTAAGCAATAATTAATTTATTACCATCCTGTCACATTACTATCTTATTGCATCTCAATAACTAGGATTAAAATCTGAGTTGGCCTGTGTAATTTTTAACTCTATTTAACTCTTATTTGAGTGGTATTCTATGCTGGCGTGACAAGGAATCATGCATGCATTAAAATCAGTAAATAGGCATTACTATGATCTGATACTCCATAACAAAGTGTATTAACTGGAAACACATTTGTATTGTTTGATAAAACAGGTACAGCAGTATGATGCATTGTACTTATAGCAGGCCTTAGGCATAGGCCAACTAGGCAGTCACCTAGGGCGCTGCTCTAGTAGGAGCGCTTTTCCACTATTTATTTGGTGTAAATAGACCAAGATGGGGGCGCTGGGTAGTGTGCTGGAGGGGTGCCATGAGCTCTTTTGCCTAGGGCACCAGTTGACCTAAGGCCATTCCTGATTGTACTGGATGATAATTTTCAACTCTGTGTGTTAAATAAGTAATAAGCAAGAATACCTTTTAACTTAGATAATGTCTGTGCCATTTATTTGGTGAAACTGGCTTTTTACCACAGAAATGCATGTAATAATATATCATGTTAGTCAGGCAAAGTGTCCCCCAATGGCATAAAAGAAAATGTCTTGTGGAAAAAGTGACTGGATTATTTATAAAAACTGAAATTTATAATGGAGCACAATGAGGTTTCCCAAGCAGTAACTAAGAGAGTTCAATACAGATTTTTTTTTAAAAAAAAAAAGATCCTTGTTGAAGAAGAGGAAGTATATGTTTTTAAGATATGAATGGACAAAGTCAGTGGAATTTTGATGGAAAGCTTATATTTCTCAGAATGTCATTAACATCTGGCATTGCCTACTGTGACGGTAAAAAATAGCAGTGTCTTAATTTCTAAAGCAGTATTGAAAAGGCCATGGGGAATATGTTGTTAAGGTTTTCAAAGAACAAGAACTGGTTGCATTCATCCTGATAAATGCAAGTATCTGTGTGATTTTTAGTAATAATTTGGAATAATCACTGCCACGTGGCAGAAGGTGAGGAAAAGAAGAGCAACAAGGTTGATTTTTGTACTATTTGTAAAATAAGTCAGTCAAGTGTTGTGATACTTTCAACAAGATATTTCGCAGAAAATGTACATTAAAAGGGATGAATGTGACATATTTTCTTTGTTTTACTGTCTGCCTTTTAAGAAAGAAGAGGACATTAGCATTTTAGAAACACTGAAATGGAGTTATCAGGACATAACAGTACAGTTCTCAGCATCGTGCAGGGTAGCAAGCATTTGTTACATTTCTAAGTTTACAAGTCTCAGTTCAGGCCATGGTCAGGTTTTTTTACATTATTGTTTTATGTATTTTTCTAGTTTTAGAACATGCCCTGCAAACATTTAAATACCTTCTTAAATAAAGCATGACTCTTCGTATTTTTTTACAGGGACTGCTTTACTTCACTCTGTCTATTATTCCCATCTCTATGCATTGCCAGGAAATGATAGAGACTGCTTTCACTGAGTATGATGCCATCTGTGGGTGAAGCAAAGTGTCCTCAAAGGGACAGATGCATTTAAGTGTCTTCAAAGACAGGGTTACAACACATTTCTTGACTTATGTTGCACATAGTTCCATAAGTGTCACACTGATTAATGGGACAAGATGTGGATGGAGACATTCCACACATTCCTTAAACAATTTCTTTGCTGACAAGCTCTATGCTTGGTGCAGTTGCTAGTTCTGGTTCAGTTGCTAGTTCTGGTTATAATACACTAGTACTCTCCCATTACACAACAGCAAATATCTTACCTTTCTGTGCAGATGTATCCATGTTAGACTGAGGTACATTAAGGCTGAAAAGTTGTAAACAATGTGTGTCACATAGGAGGATATATATATATATATATATATATATATATATATATATATATATATATACATACATACACACACACACACACACACACACACACACACACACACACACACACACACACACACACACACAGTGTTTCTTAATGGAGTGTTTGTCCTGTTTGTAGTGTAGCCCAGAAATCTTAATCTGATATTCTGACAATAGTATATATAAACCCCAACATGAGACAGAATAGCACTATCCTTTCCTACTCCCACTTATTTCAGCATGTTTTTCATGCTATAACAGTGCTGTGAATTATACTGTCTGTACATCTGTGGCCAATGTCAGCATTAACAAAGCCACCAACACAATGTCTTATATTCAGACGTAGCCATTTGGTTGGCATAAATTAAGTGCTTTGTCTGAAAACATATTAAACATCTGAAAATATATATTTAAATTATTAAAGGAATAACTTTCTGAAAACCTTGAAATTAAAACTTCTAAACAATGGCATAAGTGTTAGACCTTCTTTATTTTTAAAATATATACATCAGTTATGCATCATGGAAGAAATGGAAAGAGATGATCCGCTGTGGTGACCCTTAACGGGAAAAGCCGAAAGAGGATGATGAGTTATGCATCATAGTTAAACATCTGAAAAGAAAATTCACTTCATGATAAAGACTACCTTAAAAAACAAATTATTACACTGTTTGTAGTAAAACACACACACACACACACACACACACACACACACACATACATACATACACACAGTATTATTATAAATGCAGCTTTGTACGAATACTTTTTATAGCAATCAGATTACTAGTTTATAAAGATATACTGGTAAGATACCTAAACAGTGTATAGACAGGCAAAATGTAAAGTTAAGGTGAGGATACAAGAACATGAAAAAAAATATATATGTTTATAGAATGAATCTAACAAGTTGTAAATCTTGTAGATATTTACACATGATACACACACACAGGGAACGTTCACTAATTTAAAATTTCTAGTACTGGTAAACCATATCTGCCAAATGGTGGCTATGGAAAACTAACTTTGAGTAGGCTGCTGGAAGCTAAATTTATTTTTAAATATAATAACGCAGTGCCAGAGGGTTGAATGTAGATATGTCCTGGAGATATTTAATCAAATGTAATATAAATATAACTATATCACTGGTGACTGACCACTCATACAAAACTGATTTTTCTTAGAAAAAAATGGAAACATAAGAAAAATGATTTCAAATGTTGTCACCTTTGTTTGACATGAAATATTTATTATATTTGTATCTTAATTACTGACAGTAAGAAGAATAACATGCACCTGGTCAATATACAGAAGTAATGGATTTTAGAATATTTGAAATAATGATGTTTCTGTTTAAATGGAAATATATTAGGTGGGCTGTAATGAAGTGGAAATTGCAGCTTTAGAAGGAGTTTACAGATAATGAAATAAAAGAAAAAAAAAGAAAAAAAGTTCTATTTATCCAGTGGTAATTGTTGTTTGTGCATGCTGGCAAAAGAGAGTGTTTTGCTTTGTAGGTGTAAATATTGTGCTTGTACTCATTGTGACTCTGGACAGCATATTATGGGAGAATGGTTTTAAGTGCTCTGATAAAATGTTATATATACAATTCAAACCATTTCTCATTGGATATTAACAATGCTGATGCTTTTATTTTGAAATGCCTGTGAATTGACAACATTTTCAGTTAATCAGACCGTAACATGACCAGCTATACTAAACAAATTATTCTGCATGGTTTGTCCTGTTATATTCCCTCCTTTCATATAAGGTGATTTGATTAATTTGCAGTTGTTTTCACTATATTCAGGACTATGATATTAGGGCTTTATTGACCAGATCTGACTCTCTGTCTCTGTCTTTTTTTTCTTTTGCATATTTATTTTAATTTTCTATAGTAGATGATAGGAAATCAACCATAGATTGTGTGATTGTGCAGCACACTGAAATAAATATCCATTGGTTTCAGAAAGCATTTAGCCAATGTCAATTTTAACTACATAATTTTGGATGCAATTTTTGGGGTCATGTTATGCATCATTACCAGATAAAGCTGTGGAAAGTGAGACAGAAAGGATGGTGATTAATCATTTACTACAGTATATTATTTTATGTCATCATTATTGTAAGATGCAATGCCTCTCACTTGTTTTTCCATACCAGTCTTGTCAGAAAGTGTTGGATGGTGATGCATACACATGTGCATGCACCAAGACACACACACACACACACACACACACACACACACACACACACACACACAGACATACACACACACACAAACACACACACACATACACATTGATGGTGTACTGTTGGAAGTGTAGAGCATCTGGTTAAGACAGTGAGCTTTAAACAAGCCTTGTCCTACAGTGAGTGAGTCCAAGATTTGATTCACTCAATCTCCACTTCTGTACTGTGTAATCTGACCAAGTATGTTAGCTAACTAGACCAATGTGCTTTGTTTGCCATGTGATGATGTATTTGTGCCCAGTGGTTCTTGCCTGGTTTAATCAAGAATATAGTAAAGTAAGTCCTTAAGATCAGCAACTGCAAGTTGCACTTCTGACACGTCACTAGTTTACAGTGATCACTCTGGCATTTTAAAAAAACTGCATGAGATAACACAGAAAACCTTCACCCTGGCACAATTAAGTGCCTTTATATTGTGAGCACATAGAGGGTTATGATCAGGTCTCCAATCATAACCATATTATTATTTGGTTGAGGCATGAATGCCAAGAATTCTCCTTGAGAAATAAGCTCAGGAGGTAAATCTTGGCATCCATGATGAGACTACATAATAACTGGTTAGGATCAGTTAGACCTGATCATACCTCTTTGTAATAGATGGAGTTGTATCTACATCGTGGACTGCTAGTTACAAGAAAAAAAGAGCAAATTGTTTTTGGGTTTGAAAGTCAGTAAAGCCCTTAGCGAGTGCTATCGAACAGACATAATGTAAGTGTAGATCCCAAAGATGTTCTGTAGGCCATTGGAATTCCCCCATATTACCTGTGCATGTCCATGCCTTGTGAGAATGTGTATGTGTGTGTACATGCGCTCATGCATGTGTGTGTGTGTGTGTGTGTGTGTGTGTGTGTGTGTGTGTGTGTGTGTGTGTGTGTGTGTGTGTCTGTGTGTGTGCATGTATGTCCTATAATGGGATGGTGCATGTTTCAGGGCTGGTTCTATTTCTGCCTTGTACTCACAGAATGATAACCTCCAAATCCCATATTATCCTGAACTGGATGAAGCAGTTAAATGGATAATAAATGAAGGCACTTGATCTTACAGAACCCTGACTTTAGTTTTTCTTCAAAAATTAGTTTTCATTTGAGTGAATTTTGATATTTGTAGTAATGCTAATAGTTAGGTGAGAATGTTGTGTGCATCCTTTGATACTAATTTACTAACATTGGTTGATATGAACTATAGAACATTCTTCATATGAATTTTTATTTATGACAACAATACAAAATATTTGATCCTGAAATACAGATGCATTATGAATTTTGATGTCATATTTTTTCTTGTCAGGAGCATATGGCTAACAGAATCCTTATGCATATTATACTCCTTCAATGCTGTGGAACCTTGGCATTACTGTATTTTGAATAAGTATTACTATTTGTTTGTTTGGTTTGTTACTGTATTTAATACAGTGCTGCAGACCACTGACAAGATATTGGTGACAGAATATTAACACATGAGATGGTTTAGAAACAGTGTGTACCACTAACACTGATGCCAAATAGCATGACAACATAAAACATTCTTTACTCACCTCTTTATTGAATGTGTTTTTAGTATTATATGGCATACTGTTGCTAAGATAAGTTTGTAACTGAGTGTTCACTGGGAAGTTACCATGTCACAAAATCGTAAAACTGGCTTAGCTTTGATACACTGTTGAGTGCTTTTTAATTTTTAATGCATTTGTAATACAGCGCTGAATGACACTAGTGAGATGTTTATGATGAAGTGCTGATTCATGTGATGTGGAACTATGAAATCACTTCTTTTGTGTGGTATTCATGGTTGTCTGTCAATTAGCATTCAGCTCTTCACAGATCATCTGCTTGTTCAGAGTGTTCAGCTGTATATTCCAGTGCAAGACACTCAAATACTCATGGTTGTGTCTGTATATGTCATAACTCCAAAGTTTGGGCAATCATAGAGGCAGTGTGTGTATGGATCGAACTATGGGGGCTTGTCTGCACTTTGGGTGGTGCAGGGGAATTGCCCCCCCGAAAAAACAGAATTTGCTGTTGAGTATGTGAAACTTGAGTAGTTGGTGTTGTTTAAGTTAGTAAAGTAAATGTAGAACTAGTTCTAATTTCTGTACTTTGTGTGTGTGTCTGTGTGTGTGTGTGTGTGTGTGTGTGTGTGTGTGTGTGTGTGTAAATAAATACACACGCTAAATACACACACACACACACACACACACACACATATTCATAAGCAGGGGCAGAGGGATAAAAGCACTTACATTATCAGAAGTAGTTCACTTGTTTTCCATAAGATAGTACTGTTTCATGGTTTTATCTTTTTAATCTTTTTATTACATTTTTAAAACAAAATGAAAACAAGATATAACATTTAATGAAACATAATCAAATAACTATATACAAAGTCCATAACAAAAGTTTATATTAAGTTGTTGTGTCTTTCGGCTTTTCCCGGTTAGGGGACGCACAGCAGAACTCCAGTCCGCTAATGATTGGCAGTAGATTTTTACATGTCGAGTTGCCAGCCCTGACGCACAACCTTCAACGAAGGTACGCCCATTCACGCATGTCTCCACACAGAAGACGGTTTAGCTGAGAATCGAACAGGACAACGTCTTACTGTGAGGCGACAACGCTACTGCAGCACCACCACCGCAAAAGTTTATATTAAGCAAAACCATTAATACTATTTCAATAAATCACCAAGTTTTTGCCATGATAAATATTGATGTGTGACATTTGATGTTTTCATATAAACAATTTACAATTCTTTGTTACATACAGTCTTTGCTAAACAAACAAATTCAGTAAAATAGAGGGCATTTTTACTTTTCCAATTCTTTATAATAATTTTCCTGGCACTAGGTAGAGTGGACCAAAGGAGAGACACTTGTGTTTTTCGTATGGAATCTGGAATTTGGACATTAAGTAAAATCAAGGAATTTGTAACAATACAATTGTTCAGCCATAATGTTTTAACAAAGTTTCTAAACTGTAACTAAAAAGGAACAACCATTTTACTTTCTGTAACCATATGAAGCCAATTTACATCCAGAATCTCATCACATCTCCAATGTTTTATTTTCTCAGTTTTATTAATTAAAGCAACCTTATGAAGGGTTAAAAAGAGTCTATGTAAGTACTTCCAGGTAAAAGAAAATCTCCAATAAAATGATGAAGTAAAATTCCCTACAGATTTCAAAGATATTTTTATTTATATCTGAAAAAAACTTCATTCATTTATGTTGAATAAGTCCAATATGACAAATCAAAGACTATAAGTTCAGTCCTTACAATTCTATACATTTTTGGTAAATAAGATTTATTCTTAGTCATATCACTATCAATATTAAATAAAAAATCTACAATTTTTGGGATGGGTTTTGTATTCATATTTAAAGATACTTTTATTTTATTAATGATAAATTCCTTGAAGAGTTGTATACTTAACCAACTATTTTCCCTATATTATATCTAACCAAAATGTAATCAGCTGAATGCAATTTATTGCCATTTAGAAATTGATACCAACATTTTAAATTATTTTATTTAAGATCTAGTTTTTTGCTTAAATTAAATGATTCCTGACATCAATTAGTATAGGCAATAGGAAATATTAGAATTAACAACTCTTTGACAAAATAATTAGTTTCCATAACTCTCTTGAATGTAGTCATAAATGTAGTTAACAAAAAGAATAGAAATATAATTATTTCTAGTGTTTCTATTATGTCTAGTATTTCTAGTATTCATATAAAAATCCTCTAGGGCCCAATATATTCTATTAAAACTAAATTGTAAATTAGTATTTATTTTGAGCTTATTGTTTAAAACTAAGATTGTCTTGTGTAAAAGTTTCCAATTTGAAACATAGGAAGAACTTAGCCAATGCCTTACTATATTTATAATGGCTGACTTAGCCTATAATTCAATATTTAGAAAAACAATACCACCTTCTTCCCAACATGCAACATGCCAGTCAAAGATATTGGTTTTTGGGGATACCACAAAAACGTAAATAAAATAGAGTTTAAATATTTAAAAACCTTTTTTGGAAGGAAGCATAATCAGTAACTGTACATAACATAACATTTTTGATAAGATTATCATTTTGATCAATGTAAGTCTGTCTTCCATTGTAAAAACAATTTATTCCAGTTATTAGTTTTAGTAGTATATCAATTCAATTTTTATAATTTACCAAAACCGTATATTTCCAAATAGATGTAGTAATTCCCAAATACTTAATTTGCATATTATCCCAATTCAATTCTTTGTAATTTAAAAATGTATTTATTTTTTATTAATAAGCAATGTTTTTGTTTTATTAGGATTAAAACTTAAACATGAAATATTTTCAAAACATTTTATTGAATTAAGAATGAAAATTCAGTCACCACTTGTTAATAACATGTGATCAGCAAATAACTGAATTTTGGAAGTATAACAACCATATATGGAAAATCTCTTTATCTTTGTGTTAGATCTAATAACATTAGCAAAGTGCTCTACTGACAAAGCAAACAATAATGGAGAAAAAGGGCATCCTTGTTTTGTGCCTTTAATATTTTTGAAAGAGCTAGATAAAAATGATAATATTTTAACAAAAGATAATTTATTATACAACTTCATTATAAGTCTATACATTATGAAGAGAAATTATATTCTTTCAGCACTTTAAATAAATAAAACCAACTAACAGAATCAAACCTTTATCTAAGTCTAAGCTTATAATTGAAAGTTCTTTCTTATTCTTATTAGCAATATTAATGAAAATTGTCATATAATGTTGGCTTGTATTCTTCTATTTAAAATAAAACCAGTTTGATCATCTTCAAGTAAACCTGGCATGATTTGATTTAATCTTTTTGCCAATGTAGACATAAAAAAATTATAGTCGATATTTAAAAGAGAAGCAGGGCAGTAAGTGGAGCATGATTTTAGGTCTTTATCTTGTTTTAAAATAGGCAAAATCAATGAAAATTTCCAAGGGGAAGAATATTTGATACATTTCTTCTTCCTCTTTCGGCTCTTCCCGGTTAGGGGTTGCCACAGCGGATCATCTGTCTGCTCATGATTTGCAGTGGAGTTTTACGGTGTCAAGTTGCCAGCCCGGCGCCCAACCATCCACCGAAGGCACACACACACACGCACACCTAGGGCCAATTTAGAGTGTCCAATCCACCTACTGCATGTCTTTGGGATGTGGGAGGAAACCGGAGCACCCAGAGGAAACCCACATGACCACAGGGAGGACATGCAGACTCTGCACAGAAGGCACCGCGGCCGAGGATCCTAACTTCAAAATTTGGCACTTTAGTGAAGTTGGAGTCCAATCTTTTGTCATTTAGTTGTTGTACTTTGAGATTCCTGAATTGAAAGTACATTTGTTTCAACAGTGTTTTATAATTGTGTCTGTGTGTTTGTGTCTATATGTGTTTGTGTGTGCATATGTGTGTGAGTCTGTGTGTGTTTATATATATATATATATATATATATATATATATATATGTATATATGGGTCTACTTCATTTGCCCGACAACTCAAATGACTGACACTCATTTGCCCGACAGCTCATTTGCTCGACAAAAAGTAATCAAGGCAAAAACCTGGGATTTGCCCCCCTCCCCACTGTTGTGCAACCGTGGATTTGTTATATATAGTTGGGGGGGTGTGGGAGGCACATCACCTAGAAAGTTTGTCGAGCAAATGAGCTGTCGGGCAAATGAGTGTCAGTCATTTGAGTTGTCAGGCAAATGAAGTAGACCCATATATATATATATATATATATATATATATATATATATATATATGTATCTATATATACATATATATGTATGCATAGATGTATATATATATATATATATATATATATATATGTGTGTGTGTATATATATATATACATATATGTATATATATATATATATAGAGAGAGAGAGAGAGAGAGAGATTTTTACATGTCGAGTTGCCAGCCCTGACGCACAACCTTCAACGAAGGTACGCCCATTCACACATGTCTGCACACAGAAGACGGTTTAGCTGAGAATCGAACAGGACAACGTCTTACTGTGAGGCGACAACGCTACCGCAGCACCACCACCGCAAACGTTTATATTAAGCAAAACCATTAATACTATTCCAATAAATCACCAAGTTTTTGCCATGATAAATATTGATGTGTGACATTTGATGTTCTCATATAAACAATTTACAATTCTTTGTTACATACAGTCTTTGCTAAACAAACAAATTCAGTAAATAGAGGGCATTTTTACTTTTCCAATTCTTTATAATAATTTTCCTGGCACTAGCTAGAGTGGACCAAAGGAGAGGCACTTGTGTTTTTCGTATGGAATCTGGAATTTGGACATTAAGTAAAATCAAGGAATTTGTAACAATACAATTGTTCAGCCATAATGTTTTAACAAAGTTTCTAAACTGTAACTAAAAGGGAACAACCATTTTACTTTCTGTAACCATATGAAGCCAATTTACATCCAGAATCTCATCACATCTCCAATGTTTTATCTTCTCTGTTTTATTAATTAAAGCAACCTTATGAAGGGTTAAAAAGAGTCTATGTAAGTACTTCCAGGTAAAAGAAAATCTCCAATAAAATGATGAAGTAAAATTCCCTACAGATTTCAAAGATATTTTTATTTATATCTGAAAAAAACTTCATTCATTTATGTTGAATAAGTCCAATATGACGAATCAAAGACTTTAAGTTCAGTCCTTACAATTCTATACATTTTTGGTAAATAAGATTTATTCTTAGTCATATCACTATCAATATTAAAGAAAAATTCTACAATTTTTGGGTTGGGTTTTGTATTCTTATTTAAAGATACTTTATTTTATTATTGATAAATTCCTTGAAGAGTTGTATACTTAACCAACTATTTTCCCTATATTATATCTAACCAAAATGTAATCAGCTGAATGCAATTTATTGCCATTTAGAAATTGATACCAACATTTTAAATTATTTTCTTTAAGATCTAGCATTTTGCTTAAATTAAATGATTCCCGACATCAATTAGTATAGGCAATAGGAAATATTAGAATTAACAACTCTTTGACAAAATAATTAGTTTCCATAACTCTCTTGAATGTAGTCATAAATGTAGTTAACAAAAATAATAGAAATATAATTATTTCTAGTGTTTCTATTATGTCTAGTATTTCTAGTATTCATATAAAAATCCTCTAGGGCCCAATATATTCTATTAAAACTAAATTGTAAATTAGTATTTATTTTGAGCTTATTGTTTAAAACTAAGATTGTCTTGTGTAAAAGTTTCCAATTTGAAACATAGGAAGAACTTAGCCAATGCCTTACTATATTTATAATGGCTGACTTAGCCTATAATTCAATATTTAGAAAAACAATACCACCTTCTTCCCAACATGCAACATGCCAGTCAAAAGATATTGGTTTTTGGGGATACCACAAAAACGTAAATAAAATAGAGTTTAAATATTTAAAAACCTTTTTTGGAAGGAAGCATAATCAGTAACTGTACATAACATAACATTTTTGATAAGATTATCATTTTGATCAATGTAAGTCTGTCTTCCATTGTAAAAACAATTTATTCCAGTTATTAGTTTTAGTAGTATATCAATTCAATTTTTATAATTTACCAAAACCGTATATTTCCAAATAGATGTAGTAATTCCCAAATACTTAATTTGCATATTATCCCAATTCAATTCTTTGTAATTTAAAAATGTATTTATTTTTTATTAATAAGCAATGTTTTTGTTTTATTAGGATTAAAACTTAAACATGAAATATTTTCAAAACATTTTATTGAATTAAGAATGAAAATTCAGTCACCACTTGTTAATAACATGTGATCAGCAAATAACTGAATTTTGGAAGTATAACAACCATATATGGAAAATCTCTTTATCTTTGTGTTAGATCTAATAACATTAGCAAAGTGCTCTATTGACAAAGCAAACAATAATGGAGAAAAAGGGCATCCTTGTTTTGTGCCTTTAATATTTTTGAAAGAGCTAGATAAAAATGATAATATTTTAACAAAAGATAATTTATTATACAACTTCATTATAAGTCTATACATTATAAAGAGACATTATATTCTTTGAGCACTTTAAATAAATAAAACCAACTAACAGAATCAAACCTTTATCTAAGTCTAAGCTTATAATTGAAAGTTCTTTCTTATTCTTATTAGCAATATTAATGAAAATTGTCATATAATGTTGGCTTGTATTCTTCTATTTAAAATAAAACCAGTTTGATCATCTTCAAGTAAACCTGGCATGATTTGATTTAATCTTTTTGCCAATGTAGACATAAAAAAATTATAGTCGATATTTAAAAGAGAAGCAGGGCAGTAAGTGGAGCATGATTTTAGGTCTTTATCTTGTTTTAAAATAGGCAAAATCAATGAAAATTTCCAAGGGGAAGAATATTTGATACATTTCTTCTTCCTCTTTTGGCTCTTCCCGGTTAGGGGTTGCCACAGCGGATCATCTGTCTGCTCATGATTTGCAGTGGAGTTTTACGGTGTCGAGTTGCCAGCCCGGCGCCCAACCATCCACCGAAGGCACACACACACGCACACCTAGGGCCAATTTAGAGTGTCCAATCCACCTACTGCATGTCTTTGGGATGTGGGAGGAAACCGGAGCACCCAGAGGAAACCCATGTGACCACAGGGAGGACATGCAGACTCTGCACAGAAGGCACAGCGGCTGAGGATCGAACCAGAGAACCTCTTGCTGTAAGGCGACAACACTAACCACTGCACCACCGTGGTCGCCTAATATTTGATACATTAAAAATGTTGTTAAAAACATTTGAGGAAGTTAGAAATAAATATTTGATACATTTCTAACTTCCTCAAATGTTTTAACAACATTTTTAGTATATTATTAGGAATTATCTTATATTACTCAGGAACTGATACCATCTAGCCCAGGGGTCTTATTATTTTTTAGATTTTTAACTTGTTCTTTTAGTTCCTTAAACAGAAATGTTTTATTTAATCTTAATTTCTGCTCTTTAGTTAAATTATGTTTTATATTATCCTTTAGGAAACTGTCAATTAAATCACTATTATCTAAAGTTGACTTACTATTATTGATTAATTTATAATGCTTTCTAAAAATTTCTAAAATATCTTTTAAATCAGTGGCTTTCTTAACATTGTTCTTAACTTTATATGTAATCTCTTTAATATGATTTATATTATTTAATCTTTTTGAGGTAGTAGCTAATATATGCAGATTTTGGGGGTTGATAGAATATGATTGTAATTGAAATTTTTCAACATTTATTGCAATTTTATGATGTAATATTTCTAAATATTTCTGATTTAAGGCTTTCAATTTAGAATTTGCAGTCTTATCATTGGGTTTTAATTTTAATTTATCAGTGTTTGATTATAAAACAGTTAAATCCTTATCCCACTCCTTTCTTTTATAAATATATCAACTTTTAATTTTACCATATAGTCTTTTAATGTGTCCCACAAAATAACATCAGTAACTTCACTGTTATTATTAATCTCAATAAAAAGATTTAATTCATTTAAAAACATTCCTTGAATCCTTTAATTTTAGTAATATAAGCAGGCATTCTCTGACAAAAAACAAAATCATTAGGTTTCAGAGTAATATTAAAGGTAATGGCATCATGCATGGTCAGTCAAAAGGACAAGAAATTATTAATACTTCATCAATTTTAGAATATAACCCACTAGAAGTAAAAACTTTGTCCATGTTTGTTTGGGTACCAAATCTAAATAACTAGTGCATATAGTTAAGGGATTTTGGCAATTTTAAATCATATATATCTCTTAAATTCATTGAATTTATGAAGTGATCTAAATGTTTAGCAGCTGCAAATACTCTGTGTTTTCCATCTTTAGTACTATCTTTTCCTGATACAATACAACTAAAATCACCAGCCAGTAAAATTTCCCCTTTTGAATATAATGCTATGATATCTAAACATTTTTAGTCCCCCTAGAACCAATTCCAGGTATCCAATAAACATTGACAAACACATCATTTTTTTTTTTTTAATTTCAACTACTACCAATCCCAGCAGACCATTCCTAACAGAATAAGTATCAATCACTTTGGGCATAACTGATGGCTTCTTCCAAAGTATAAGAGTGCCTCTCCTTTTTGAACTTAAATGTGAACCCACAAGGATTGAATAATCTTTTAATAAGAATCTGTCTAAATCCTTAGTTAACACATGTTTCTTGTAAAAATATGTGAGCTTTATTTACTTTTAGATATTTTATTAAACTGCCAGTCTTAATAGGGTAATTAAGACCATTAATATTTAATGAGATACATTTCCATACCGACATCCTTAAAGAAAAATAATTCAGAAAAAAATAAGTTATGATTTAGAAACAAGAAACTACTTCCAGTTTTAACCAATGTTGTTATGGACAACTTCATTAAACTAACTACTAACAGATTAATTATAAAAGTATTTACACCTCCTAACATGGAATAAAATATTCCTGGTTTGAAGAATTTGTCATGCAAACCACTCACAGCCTTCTCTACATAGCACTAACCAGTCTCAATCTATTGCTACCACTTCTAAATGTAAACTAAATATTGATATATACTAGCATATAAAGCACACTCACATTATATGTCTCATTTTTAAAAGCAAGCTTCAACATACTATAACAATTCCACCGCTATTAAAAATACAGTACCAATTCCCAACTATTAATTATTAAACCTGCATAAATATCTATGTAAACGTTATCAAAACTATATTAAGCATTTGCCATTAACTTCACTGTAGTTTAGTCAGACTTTCTAATATAAAATGCATGTTTTACTTATTTAAAACTTCAATGAATTAAAAAATTGTCAAATGGAACATTATCTTTTGCCAAATCAATAATTAAAAGAAGAGAAAATAGTTTATTACTTAAATTTTCCCACCTCTGTTTCACCTGTAAGACTGCCTCAAAAACAGTGTTGCATACACATTTTAAAAGTATTGTTTGGATTATATGTGATACTAATATCACAGCATATCATGAATATCAAAGTCCAATCATTTCCACCCTTAAAGGCAAAACTATATTACCCAGAATATACTGCTGCACTGTTATTGATGCTAATGAATTGTTATAATAGAATGTGTTACAGTCACTATGAGTATAGCTTTCACTTTGGCTGAAACATATAATAAACCTTACAAAGGTAATGGCAAGACTGTTACTGCTACTCTAACTGTGATTTAACCTGGATGTGTACTATGCTAATATACTGCTGTAGCTTTGAAATAATGCCTTCTGAAGCTAATAACAAAAAAAAATTCAAGAGCTCAAAACACAAACTATATTACCATCTTTCTGTATAAATGGCAGTATTTTTTAAAGACATTTAAAATCATTTTCACAAAGAGCAAATGTATAACTTCCATCACATTCTGGAACATTTTTCTCATTTAGACCCAAAATTACATGCCATGTACCAATAAAATTAAGTACTTATACAGTTTCCAGAGGTCTACATTCTGTCATTTTATACATAGTGCCCTCAGATATGTATTTGAGATCCCCATTATGCTGCATGAAAAATTTCACTGTAAAAAATTAATAACACATGTTCAAAAACTATAACAGATACCATATGAGAATGCTAGTATTGGGGTGGTATATAATAAATATCTTTAATAGCCAAAATTTTAAGTGAAACCATTTAATATATAACATACCTAGAAATCTGAATATAATTGTTTCATGCTTCCCACTGTATTTTGTAACCAAATGCCAGTGTGCAGTGTTAATTTCTTATTCACTATGCTCAGGTTTTATTAAACAACTTAACTATAAATGATAAAAATATTTTCCATTTGTTTTCTAGCCTGTTGGAACTGCTAAGGGCATAAGTCATATATACATGCATACATATGAAGAGAGAGAGGAGAAGAAGAGTATGAGTCAACATTCTTGAAAAAATCTAAATTCCTGAAAAATTTATTCACAACCAACTCCTTTAATACTTCCTTGACAGTGACCTTCTATCCCAAGCACAACATGGATTCCATCCTCATCACAGCACAAACAAAGCAGTATTATCATTTTATTAGCATAAACTTACACAAGAACAAAGACAACATTGTCTCAGCTCTTTTTCTTGACCTTTCTATAACATCTGATATGTATTTCATAAGAAATAGCTACAAAATGTAACACTGCCTTGACTCTACTTCTGCCACCGTTTGGTTCTTGAGTTATTTAGCAATAGGTTTCAGTCACTGAAATGGGACTGATCATACTTTTCTTTCTAACCAGCTTCTGTCTGTTGGTGTTATTTAAGGCTCTAGGCACTCCCTTATTTAATGTTGTTTATTAATGATCTTTCAGTAGCCACTGAACAAACTTCAGGAACCAGTATGCTAATGACTCCCCACAGTCTGCTCGGTTTCAGTCGTAAATGACCTTCAAAAAATAACTCAAGATTCCTTCTCCTCAGCAGAATCCAAGCTCACAAACAATTAGCTATTTCTTTAGCCTAATATAAAAATATGCTGGTTACAACTTAACAGTACTCTAAAACAAAATTATTTTCTTGGTCACAACAATGAACAAAATTAAAATAAGAGTAAGTTACCGATTCTAAAGATCTAGGTGTCAATTTAGATGATAAATTTGATCTTCATTTTCAAAACACTGTTAAGAAAACACATCAATAATTTTGGTATGCAGCAAGCTCAAAAAAAGCAGATCAAGCTCCTCTATTCCCAATAACAGTCCCAAGGTATTCACTGGCTATCTGAGAGATACAGCCTTTACAGCCCATTTAAATGTTCTGAAGTGTATGTTTCCTCAAAGTTGAAAGTTGAAAGATCACAAAGCATTTCCTCTTTCATGATGAAAATAAACCTGGGCTGCTGTGATGAATAAAGGCAGTCCTGTGGCTACTTAAACTGCATTTTTTCATCAAACCATTTAACAAGGTGGGAAAATGCAGCAACAAAACTCTTTTAGTTTGAAATACGTCTCTCTACAGCACAAGATGAGCCACGAATTTAGGAACTCCATCAAAATACAACAAATAAAGTATAAAGACAGATAAAATTACATTTAAACACACTACAACCCACCAACTATAATGATAAAATACTAAATAAGTTAGTGGCTTTACAGACATCCTACCAAACAATGCAGGTTTCTAAAAACCTGATATCTTTCATATTAACAACTATAATTTTAATTTTAAGACTGCTGTAAAAAACAAAAGGCAGAATTAATAAAGTGAAACATCTCATTAAAATAGTAACCATCTTGGTGTTTATGATAAAATATTTATGTAAAGTATTTAAATAAAGAGAAGACAGATTATGCTTTTACAATGAAAGAAAAACAAAACAAAAAAAAAAAAAAAAGAAAGAGAAAGACTTGCTGAAACTAAAACAAATAGATTCATAGTACTCTAATCATGACTACTGGAAAACTTAATAGGATTCAATAGAAGTCTATACAATTCTAGAAAAGAATTAGCTATTATTACTGTTAAATGGTACAAACAGATAAATGAAAAGGTTTTACCTTGTTGTTTGTGTTATTATTCAGAAGAAGATTAAAGAAATGTTTCAGAACAACAAAACAATATAAACAGAAAATAAAGTGAGTCAACACTTTTCTTTAAACTTTTTACTGATTTTTCTTTAGTTGTCCATCCATTTCTGGTTGCTTATCTCTTTAAGCTAGTTAAGAAACAGTCCACTTTTTAGGATTGTCCAAAACTTTATTTTTCTGAGTAAAAATAAGTTGAGATTTGATGTCCAACTTCTTTAAGCTCTTAATAAAAGGGATGCTTGCTTTTCTTTTAGAAATCATGGAAGAAGTATATTCATTATCAGATTTGACATTGTTTCCCTTTATTTTTATTGCAGAATTTGACCAGGCTGTCTTTAATACCAAATCTTTGTCCTGAGTTGAAAGGAATTTAACAATTCTAGATCTGGGACTGGATGAATTGTTTCTTGAAGAAGAATTTGAAAGTGACCTATGGGCTTTGTCTATGCCAAAAGAAAGTGATTGTAGTACATTTAAAAAGTTTTGGTAACCAATTATTTAGAAATTGTAACATGCTGTCTCCTTCTTTCTCTGGTATACTGTCAGTTCTGATATTATTCTTCCTAGATCTACTTTCCAGATCCTCTACCTTTTCTAGAAGTAAAGTATTTTGTTTTAGGATAAAGTCAATATGGTTTTCATTTTCAGTCAGCCTTTCATCCTGGTCATTCACTGCTTCTTCTGCAATCGAAATCTGAACTGATTGTTTCTTAATAAATTCATTTAGTAAATCCAGTTGTATTTATAGTATCCAGTTTGCTGTCAAGCTTATCCAGTTTAACTTAAAGATCTTGGATAATTATAAGAATAGATTATAATTCTTTTTTAATTAGACTCTCCTGAGAAGAAGAGTGGCTCATGACTGAATCTGTCTAAAAGACTTCTGACAGGACTATGACTTAGAAAAATCACAATGACTTGATTTTTTTCTTCTGGATATTAACACAGAATTAATATTAATAGACAAAATTAATCATATAAATAGTTTCTTCAAACTGTAACAAAATTATTCCTGTAAGAATAACAGAAAAGAAGCAGAATAACATTTTTATGTTGCTAGCTGCTCACTATCTTGGCCATTCCACATCATGGTTTTATTTTTTCACACAGGCACACACACACACACACACACACACACACACACACACACACACACACTCACACACACGTACGTATATATTTATACATGTACGTGTACATATGTGGGTTTACTTTTAAAGCTCAAAGCTTCAAAACTTTGAATTTCTATTTGTCGAGACCATAAGACTAAAGTTTAGAAACTTCTAACTGTTTAAATGGAGACTGCCGTACAGCGCACCATGAAAAATGCAATGTTTTCCTCACTGTACTGCAATCTTGGAGTTGGTATATTTAGATAGCAGGGGGTAGGGATGCAGGGGGGGCTTGACCCCCTACAAGAACATAAACACATTGCTTTTATTTATTTATTTTTTTTTTATTTTGAATTTTTGAGGTTTCAGAACTTTGATCTTATGGTCTTGACCATAAGAAATTCGAGTTTGAAACTTCAAGCTTTAAAAGTAGATGCATATATATATATATATATATATATATATATATATATATACATATATATATATATATATATATATATATATATGGGTCCACTTTTAAATCTCGAAATACCAAAATCTTGAGTTTAGAGATACCAAACTCAAAATATCGAGATTTTGGTATCTCAAAACTTAAAAGTAGACCAAAAAAAAAAACTAAAATAATGTGTTTGTAGGGGGGCAAGCCCCTATGCACCCCCTTACCCCCCACATAAATATACCAGCTCATACATCAAGATACTGTGAAGAGAACGGTAAGTACAACAGGAGCATTACCATTCTCTTCACTGTAGCGTGATCTCGGAGTTGGTATATTTAAGTAGGGGGTGTGGGGGGTGCAGGGGGCTTGCCCCCCTGCAAACACATT